>NW_024533079.1:0-57834 GCF_016097555.1 Gigantopelta aegis
TTTTAAAATTAGTTTGCAGTCCTTATATTAATTGTTTTTTAGGGGTTTAGAAACTCCTAAATCAAACCCTTTAATGACTTTTTGGGGCATTAAAAATCTCTTACATGTTAATGACTTATTCTATTCTGAATCAAGATGTCGGTATATCTGCCCATCACAACAATAAGAACATCAATTTAGGACTTTTTTTATAAAAATAATCTATGCCACTGTCATTACAATAAATTACCATAAACTAATATATAACTGTTATAAAATCATTTAAATATATAGTATATATGAATCATCTTTTCTTGATCAACATTCCTACTCTTATATATCACAGATCATTCTACAATAAGAATTTATAACGCTACTTCTTTAAAGTTGGTATGCCTTTAAGACTGTCAATTTTTGGAGAGGTATTATTTTCCACTTAATTATCAATAACACGATATATCTTTCAATAGTGTGACTTTCTTTTAATATGATCAGCAAGATGGAAAATCTTCAATTCTCTTCTTGCTAGCATGTCATCATATAATTGAGATGTATTTTGATCGAGGGTCATCCTCCCGAAAATAGTCCAATAGGACTGGTAACTGAATGAACTATACACGTAACAATACTAGTAAGTTTTGAATTATAGTGTCTCATAACTTATAAGGACATTGTATGAAGGTGAATAATAGAGGTCAGTTGAATCACTAAGACTTCTATTTCAGTAGGTTACTTCATATTTATAGTAAGGATTGATGATTTTGTGAGTGGACATTAGACTTAATTGACAGTTCCTCTTTCATGATCACTTGGAGAAGACAATGTCAATTTAAACTTACAAAGGGGTTCAAGCAAATTCATATGACCACCAGAAACTATGATATTGTTATACATTATCAGGGACTCCCAAATGAGATAAGGAAGGTGCAAAGTTTAGCTAGTTTGTTACAGCCTTCAAGTTATCAGTCAGGCTGATAAGCTCAAAGTTTGAAGAGATTATCAGCAATGTATATGATGTCATTGTTGTAGAGGTTTAGTATTTTGAATATTACCAGTAACCTTCATTTTGTGAGCCATATAACATCTCATGATAATCAATCCTGAAAATGGAGATTTAATGTATTTTCTTTGCTGTTCTTAAGTGCCATTACTGACCTAATAACATATATTATTAGTAGGGTGTCACAGTCAATAATGGTGGAATCCAACAATGGTGTATATTTTTTTAACAAAATTAATATTCTGAGATTCATACATACAGTATAGCTACTATTATGTAATCTTTGCTTTTTTCTCTCTAAAGGTTAGTGATGTAATTTCTCTTTGCATAACGTTTATTTCAAAATACAGCACAGATAACCACCATACATACATATATTAGCATAGGTACTAACAGTAACATAGCTAAAAACCTTTTTATCTTGATCAATTACGTTTTCTTAATAACTGTATATTTATAAGTATTATTATAAACTAACTATATACATAAACAAAAAAAGACAAGCTTTGGTAACCAAAACATATCAACTATCAATGACATATATGGTATATATTTATTATTAAATCGTTGATGAAAAGAAAGTGGGTATTACAGTAATGAAGGAATTTAATATTAATAAAAAAGGTTTACACAACAATTCATTATGCTCTCCATTGTTGTCATTGTTGTAAAAGGAATAGTTACTCTCGCTAAAGCAATATATTTACACAGCGATGGCATAGGAGTACTTATGAGAATAGGATGACGGCAACAAAAGTGAAATCACTCTTGGATCATCTATTAATAAGGTATAACCAATCTTCTAATAACTTGGTTTTCTTAAGACCTTCCAGCTAGTTTTAAGACATTGTTTCTCACTCAAACTATATCACGAATGATCCCAATGGTCAATACTACGATTTTCTTTAATGAGATCAATCCCACCAGTGTCTTGTTCTCTTTGACTAGTCTGGAACTAATAGCGAGGAGTTTCAGGTTTTTAAATGATGCCAATCTTGGGTACTCTTCTTCACTTGGTGACGATAATTTCAAACTAAATCTGAAGGCGTACAACAGCTTTAAGTAGATTGGACATGACCACAGAGGTAATATTGCTCTCTTTGCTCCTGAATTTCCAGAAAGTTCAACTGAGGCAAGAGAGGAATAAATTCAGCTAATTTGTCACAGCCCTCATTACCAAAGATACTGTGTGAAAGATTTAAGTAAGAAAAAAAAGACTGCCACAAAGAAGATGGAAAGTGTCATAAAATAATCAATACCAATAGAAGTGATATATTACGCTTAAGATTAATTCTTTGATGTAACAACAACCTTTGTTTTGAGCATTGATATCCAGCACATAACATTTTCAAAATGCTCATCACTAAGAAATTCATTTTCAAACCTCAATTCCCATTCAGTTTAGTGAGTGCTAAATATGATCAATAACATACATATCAGAGGGTAACAGCCGTTTTTTATGTGAACATGAAATTCATAGTCACTGAATTCTCCTAAGAAAAGTAGTCTTCTGAGACTCATAATACAGTGAAGCATATGGATATTATCTTCTTCCCATGACAACCAACACGATCAAATTACATGTTTTAGTCAAGCCACAAACAAACTTCTCCACTTTTAACTCAACTTGCAATGGATTAGAACCTATTAATGAAATGTGATATGCTGCTAAATATTCTTGTATTGATAATGGAAAATTATAGCTATAGACTGGCCACAACTAATGTGGAATATGTTCTACTTCTGCATTTAAATCAAAATATTCAAAATCTGCAGGAAGATGGTTGAAAACTAGCTCTTTTTTTCTCAATACCTTCATAAGCTAACCTGACATAGAGAAAGGAACTGCTGATAAACTTTTTTTGGTAAATCTGTCTAAAATTATTACCCAAGATACCACTTTTCTCTTTGTATATTGGATGACATTTAAGATAACGTAAAAGAGCTGTCTTTACTAATTCTGTGTAGAGTGAGTCAATGTCTTTGAGAGCATCTTCAATTGAACCTGATTGACGAAACACTTCCACTACTATAGCACAATTGATTATGAGGTATGTACATGACAGAACGAATGTAGGGATATCGTTTAAGGTATTGCTGGAATTTAGATTGTCTCTATTTTCATTTGGAAAAAGCTGGTGAGACATATGATCAACATTCTCCCAAGGTGAACCAATTATTTCAATGTTTGAGATATATAGCGTCTGTATCTCCACACCAAAGTATTAGTAGCCCAGGGTCTGCTAGTAACATTACTGTAGCTCTAAAGGCAATGAGTTCACCAGTAATAGCTTCAAGAAAAACGATTGTTCCGCTCCTCTTGTCCCTCAGGAAGTTCATCAAAAACCATCCAAGAGTATACAACAACTTTCTCCACAAGTATCAATCATCTCTTTATGGAGATCTGCAGAACTATTTGGAAAGAGATCAGGTAATTGTTGATGCTTCATGGACTTTTGGATCTCGTAAGTTGTAACAATGATAATACTGAGTATTGCTGTAAGATCTCTCCTTTAGCCCAACGACTACATACCTCCCAAGAAAACATAGTTTTACCAGATCCTGGAGCACCCTCTACAACAATAACATTGAGGTTTTCTACCACTTTCAGATTAGCTAAGTCAGCAATGTCATTTTAGTCTTAGTTCCCTCAACATAGTCAATGTCACCTCGGATTATATGTTGATTACATAACATATGATTCACCTATTGTAAACCTTGTTTTATCAATCCACAGTAATTGATGTAAGCATTCATTAAACTGGAGGCCATTTTGGGTACCTTTTGTGAATCTCTTGTAAATAAAGTTTCCTGAGATACTTAGCATAAGAGTTAACTGACTGAGGTAATACTGTTATTTTCCCTAGCAAATTATGAAAATAGATAAATAAAAATATGACAAGTAGATGCACAACCATTACATTTTTATAATTTGTGCAACTACACAAGTTTTCATGGTTCCCTTGTAGATATATCATAAATTTAATCAAAACCTGTATTAATGGTTAAATCAAACAATCGTTTTTTAAAGTGTGAATAATATATAATTTGTGACCTGATTTGCAAAAAGGACCACTTCTGTCACAACATTTTGTGACCTGATTTGTGAAAAAAAACTGTTACAAACGATAACAAAACAGTTTTACATACATGTAGAATAGTTATGCATATATACCAACTATATGTATACCAAACGGAGATGTTTTGAGATGTTTTACAGTAGTTTGTTTCAAAATTCATGTTGACAAATGTTTTGAAAGAAGTGTCCCTTTTGAAATCAGGTCACATTTTATATACAGTAGCATTTGTTTAGGATTTTATAATAATTCCAACGTAAAAGCAAGATTAGACTTGAATCCAGTTCAAAGGTCAATTTCACTAGTGAAGGTTAAGACAACAATTTTTTCATTTCCTATTACAATATTTTTGTGGTTATTAAGGTGAGCTTACCAGTTTTCCTGTGGAGCAGTTCTCAATGTCTACTTTATGTTGCTTATCTTCTTGACAGTTACCTGTGACAATGACCTGATAGAAATGTACTGTGAACTAAATATTATTGGTATACTTTGTTGCTTAGAGGCTTTTTGTTTCAAATCTTGGTACATCTTCATAGCTAGAGCTTTGTTTTGTACAAGTGCCCTTCAACAACATCTATAATTGTCTTCCAATTGACAGAGAGACTCTTGACTATTCAGTCTATCCATTTCTGAAAGGCACATCATAGGACATGTTTCCAGTCTTATTTGATTAGTCGTATTGAACCGAGCTAATCCATCAGGTAATGAAATAAGTCAATCTCAAACCATTACCAAGTTCACGCCATCTTGCATCAATAGGAATTAAATTGCTCTAAAATATCATGTATTGTAGTAATTTTTTCAACTTATCAATAACAGGACAAGGAATCAATGAGTCATATAATAATAACTTACTTCTAATACAAGGAAAATCAACAAAGTCATCACTAAGCTATCATTTCCAACCATTAATTCTTGGTTACCTGTAGTGTGTTTTTCAGTACCTAATAAAAATTAATAATAATCAGGAGCCCATAGGCTCCTCAAAGAATACATATTAGTGGCACAAACATGTAACTTTTATCCACAAAGACGCCATACATAGGTGGAGGAAGTATGGAGGCAGGGGCCATGGCCCCCATAATTTTTCTTTTGATGCATCGGCCCCCCCAGATATGTGGACATAACAGACACAATTGATGACCTCCATATAGCTAACAATTCATTGAAGTGAATGACAGAAGAAAGAAATACTTTTGGCATATTTTAATCAACATAACTATACCTGTGTTTTACATAATTAATTTACTTCAAAACAAAATTTAAGTGTATATGTATGCAATAAACATTTTGATGCCAGCACAAAATTCATAGTTGGGTGGGTAATTTGAAAACAAAAATGATTTGATCCCCCCCTCCCCCCCCCAGGCATTTTTTGCTTTCTTTTCGCCCATGAATATATAACATCATCCCCTAGGAAGTTTCTTTAATCTCTTCATGCTTTTTCTTTCAAAGGCATTGAAGGATGTGAGGAAGTATCTTTAATGAAGTGATCATGAGAAAGAATGGTTGACTTAGTCATACCTTCATCATTAATACCTAACAGGTGCTTCAACTTAGTAGCTATATCCTTATCTCCACAGTCTTCAACAGCTTAGATAATGTATTTCCCATGAGGGGTCACTACTGTTTGTAATCCACCATTGTAAACCTTCTTCTAAAGCAAAGTGGTAGTCTTGATCACTGCTGGCCATTCTCTTGAGTCTTCTCCTCTCCTCCAGTGAGGACACCTAGAAGACTAGTAAGCTCAGTCCATTTCTCTTCAACAAAACCACTTTTAACAAAAGTCGTAAAACACTGCTAGAATTTAATTCTATTGATCACAGAAATCAAATGAGACAGTTATATGTTGTAATGTTTACCTGTTTTAGGTCCAGGATTGAGTTTCAAACATTCACCTGATAAAATGAGGAGAAGTAAGAAAAACAACCACTAGAGAGAAGGTCATGTTATCACCACCATCATTTCTCAATTTCCTTAACCATAGTGACTCCATCCAGGTATCCACAGGAGTTCCATGTGGCAGACCTCTTTTTAGTAGCAGCTGATAACCGATAACAATGCCCATATCCCAATACAAACCCTCCATTGAGAGTGGTCAATCATAACTACAAGAAACGCAGCGTTACCGTCAAAGCAACAAAGAAAAGGAAGTGGTTATAGTTTTATTACTCATAAGTAAAATTATTAATTTAGTGTTTTTTTATCATTTTGTCTATAAAGGTAAGCCAAACATTCCCCTCTTACACATATCTTTACTTAGTTATGATAGCAACACCTAATAATTACAATAGTAGTAATATATGATTTTACAGTGTCTGAGTACAGAATATGAAGGAAATAAGAATAAAATTTAACAACAGTTAAAGAAGACACTGATGCAGGGATCTATCAAGTACATCAAGAGAGTTAAACAAAAAAGAAGTTAATCTCTATAGTAAAATTACAATCAATGTTTAGGAGGTAACTTTGAAACAAATATTACATGGACAGACTCATACTATGGCCACAGAGCAGGGATTGTTTACTGTCAAAATTCTGAATGAGATGGTCCTAATATAGTAACCTATTACCAGATTCTTTAAAGGATTGGATGACATTGATATATTATATTAATAGGTAGTATTAAATTGCACATTTTGACAATCTTTTTCAGATTAAAATGATGAGTTGAATTAAGGTGAGAAATAATTGTGGATTTTGACATCAGATTGTTAAAGGTGGATCGAGCTTATACTAGAAGAGATAAATGAAACATACTCATATAGTCACAGGATGTTGTAATATTTGTAATATTTAAATATATAAAAGAACTAAATCCTGGATTTCTAGACATAATGTCAATGGTAACAACTTTAAGTGAATCAGTCTCTTCATATCTGTGTAGTTTTTGTTTAGACTATGTAATAATTTACATGATCCAAGATCATTATATTAATTTATGTTATTAAACACATGTATTAATGAAGTAATTATAATAATAATACATTATAACCAATTCTTTGGGAGGTGGTAATCATTACTGTCACATGTACATGTAATTAGATGTATTATTGTGCTATGTCCAGTTATTAATAATTATCGCATATAAAAGATACTCAACTCTTTTGGTCTCTTAATATACAAATTATATAAATTATTATGACATTACTTCATATAATGATAATATAGGATGGGTTTTACTGCAGCTGCTAGCTCATGTGATGAGCTATTTCTGACATAGAAACTGACATCAATATTAGAAATATATGCATGTACAGTACATGTTGGTAAATGTTCACAAAGGTTTGTTGAATAGCCCAAACAATTTCTAAATTATTTTGGAATTATTGATATTGAAATGACACACAAATTTAGTGAAACACTGTACATAAAGTCACATACTCCATTTTAATATCTCTAATGTAACTACATGTAATATATATAGTCTTACTATGATAGTCTCATACTAATGGTTGGTAGGAGAGACCATACAAGGACCCATCCCATTAGTTAGTACATGTAAATATATCTATAGTGTAGTATTTAGTAAGGGAGAACATACTATAACTGTTAATGTTATATTTTAAATATTAAAACAGATTATATCACTAATATATATAATATATATATATAATTATATATATATTCTATTATCTAGAGATAGAGGAATTAAATTCAATAAATGTTATTATTAATGTGAGAGTAATATATCTTTTTTGGTCCAAGGTTCAGAGAGATTAGTCACTTATAATAATTTAGTTATTAATATCACATGACACTAACGCTGGTGTGAGCGTGTCTGCAAAGAAGCAATGGCTACAAGAAACCAAACTTTCGAGGAAATTCTAGAAGAGAAACCAACACTGATGAATTATGTGAACATATTCGTATTGGTAGTAAATGGTATCAGTTGGGGATTCAGCTGAAACTGAACGCTAAGAAGTTGGAACATATTTATAAGCTACCAGACGACTCCACATACAAACAACAAAAATGTTTGAGTTTGGTTAGATACCAAACCTGATGCTACCAGAAGACAAGTATAGATACTTTAAGGAAGTCAGTCATTGAGAAATCACGTTGCCCATGATAATGAGCAAATGTTGAAAAAATCCATAGTCTTTCTACTAGTGAGTACAAGAACCTTTTACATGTACATCATGTTTTAAATGTTTTATTATTAGTTTATAATGGTTATGTGGTATTGTTCTTATTATAGGAATGGACTCTCAGTCTCTAGCTAATGAAGCAACTGATATTCTTCAGTGTCATAATGATGACACTGTCACAGTGTCTGATTAATCCTGTAAAAGTGTCCCAGCTCTTATTTAGTGAGAGATGTATCGACGAAGAAACACTTGATAAGATGGAGTCATTACAAGGCTTGGTAGATGAGAAGACGACTTTGTTATCTGCTATATATATAGCAATATCTTTAGATCATAAGAAATTGAAAGTGTTTAGCAAACAGTACTGTCCAAGTTTGAAGAGACAAAAATGCTCTCTGAGAGAATTATCAGTGAATATAGTAAGAGGTCAATTAAATAATTTATAATTAATACATATTGTTAATAGGTCAAACATTTCAGGATGACCAGACAACAGTAACTAATGTTCAAGAGGTAGTAATGACAAGTTTATAGTAGTCATGAAGATCATGCCAGTGACATTTTTACGTTGTCATTATGGTACTCTCTCTCATCTCTCTCCGATATCCTCTTAGAGTAGCACACTACCTCTATGAGAGGGAGTTATTACTAAAGCTAGACTAGCCATTATTAAATATACTGCCCAGTCTTTGTCAACAAATAGAGCTTATTGATGTTGTTAGGAGCTATACGTCATGCTGTACATACCAACTACCATCATCTGATGATCTTTGCTAGTGTACTGTTAAAATTTACTAGCACTGTACCATGTGCTAATACTATCTTAAAGGATTGTGGTAAATACATTACTATGTACTCATTAAATTAAATGATATTTTTATTATTAATTTTTAATAGAGAAAGTATTTCCTGATGTTATCATTCCTGAAGTACAGACCAGAGTTAAACACCCATTGACCACTAAATCAGTAGATAGCACTACAGCTTCAAGACAAGGTAGTATATACTGTGTGTGATATTTTGAAGGATTATTTTTTGATCTTATTGTAGATGATGTAGTAAAGGAAATTATACTTCCTCAAAGTTTGAGTCCTATTTTTGGATCATTTAAAGTGAATTTGCAATAGCCTTAGTAATATCAGAGAAGCTATCAATACCACACCTCCACCTCTTGATAAATTGAAAAGATTTCTTGAAGATGGCTACCCTCACCTTGAATCTCAGATCGTTTTCACTCTGAGTCCATTGATGACATACTACTGTTGTGAGGAAGCATTGTACACTGATCAATATCAGTTGTCCTGGAGGGTATTGTGAAGCGCTTCAAAATTAAAGAAGCTGAGACACATATACAAACATACAAAGATATAGTTCAGGTCATTTTGTCAAAAAACGAAAGCTTCTCTCTGTCTAGATGAAAGCTTTAAAATAACAAACACTCCTTCTCTTCTCAAATGTGAGACAGTTTCTTTGTGTTAAACTGGGATCCTAAAGATTGTACTTTGAAAGATATCGAGGAATTCTTTCCATATCACTTGACATAAATGTGGAGATTCGTTACATACAAAGAGGCAACTCCATCATTGTCACCTTTTTTTTTTTCCACTCAATCTCAACAACTCTACTTATTGCCAGAGCTCAGGAGACTCTTGAAATAATAAAAGAGAAAGGGGTTACTTCAACTTACAGTCATGTCACTGTACCATTTTATGATCATAGAAGAGACAAGGTAAGAGATGATAGTATATTAGACACAGTTACTACATGTGTTTTTTTTTTGATATGTAGGATGTTAGGACTATTAGGGGAAGAGAAACAAAAGAATTGACAAAAGTCCTGGAACTAGAACAAAACCATCCGGAAAAAGATGACTATCCAAATATCATCTATTGTCAAAAAAAATGAAGGTATATTGTTGTACAACTGTTTTTATTTAATAACTGTCTATTATATGATATATCTGATTAATAAACTTAATGTTCCTTTATATAGAAACAGAGAAATGAAAGAAAAAACAATTGAACATTTTAACATCACTTATGAAAACAAAAGGAAAGTAAATTAATACACACATAATATGACAAGTCCATTGTTGTCCATATTTTACATAATATATTTAATTATCAATTTTCCTCTCATTTTATATAAAGCTACTGAGAAGAATATACTGTCATTGTCTACTGAGAGACAGAAAGAAGCTAGAGACTACAGAAATAATAGCGTCATTGACTTTACAAGTAGAGAGAGAGAACCAACAGATTGAGGAATTAAACAGAGCTTGAAAGGTAACTGGTATTAAGTGACTTCTCCATTATATGACATTTGTTACTAGATCTAGCATTCATACCAAAGACTCGTAAATCAGTAACTGATCAAGGAGTTGAGGAAACACAAACAAAATCCAGCCAAGAAGAGTCCACACATGAAACTACAGGTAATAATATATATTGTACCTAGTATATATTTCTTAATTGTGACTACTAGAGTCTCCACTAATATTAGAGTTAAAAGATCAGTTAAAATGTTCAGCTGATAATAAAGACGAAAAAAACATCCTCCAAGTAAGTTATATGATAATATTCTATCTCTTACAGTCAATAATGTTAATAATTATTAATTTATAAACCACAAAGTATTAATAGTGTAAATATATTCTAATTCTCAAAACCAAAATAATAAATTCATAATATATAAAAAATGAATTTCCATATTTACTATACACTCCCTTAGTGTCAGTATAATATGATAGAGTTATGATTAATGATAAGATCTATAAAATGTTTTATATTAAGTGTTATCATATTACACTATATACATTACATGTTTAATTTAAAGTATCTTATATAGAGTCTCCAGTATTACTGATATATTAAAGGACTATGATGATAAAGAGACAAAGGATGAGAAGAGTCAGACAAAAGAGGTAAGACTCAGAGAATGTTATATTATTTTTTATTAAAATGAAAATAATATATAAATACATATACACTACAAGTATTGCTATTTATAATGTAACTTTATTGACATGAATAGCAACTAAATTGACTAACTACTACATATATTGTTACTGACAAATATTAATACTTACTTGACTCCACCTATAGTTTGACATAGCATAATGATGTCACTATAACTGTTTCCTTATATTAGTGTTGTTTTAGTTTAGCTTTTTTACAATTTTAGTTAGTTATAGTTAGTTTTTTTTTGTAAGAGAATTAAATTTATTCGTTTGTTTCTCTGCTTATAGAATAGTTATTAGTAGTTATTTATAAACTTATAGTTAAATTTAATACAATGTATTATAGACTAAAAGGTATTGTTTGTTTGTCTTAAGAAGTATATTTTCAATTCTCTAACTTTGTACTGCCAATTGGTTCTTCTACCATACCTCATTCTTGATGAGGCAGGTATCGATGAGAATATCTGAGCCATGTGCTAAAGTTTGCTATATAACTTTGCATTTTCTACCCCAAAATCTAATTGGGTATTGTCATCTAGTGTAAAAATACTCTTGTATAGCAGTAATAACACTATCATTTATCAGCTGTAATGTTTCCTCTTCTACCCTAATTATATACCCAAGGTGAAAAGTTATACATGTGGTCTTACTACTCACTTGTATCGCAGGAAAACACTATCATTATTGTCTTCCTCTTCTACCCTATTATACACCCAAGCACCGGCGGATCCAGAGTGTAAAAATAGGAGGTGTACAGAGCGGCCAACATAGCGTGGCAAATTTTTAACCCTAATAAATATCATAACTATTTATTTTCATAGCCCAACCCCTTTTAATTGTAAAGTGTGGCTGCAAAATTTTCTATGAATATACATAAGTACTAATTAGTACCACAGGTGTGACTAAATGATTGACTATGAATGTCATTATAGAATTAAAAAGGGTGCCTGTGCACCCCAGGGCACCCCCCTAGATTCGCCAGTGCACCAAAGTGAAAAGTATACATGTGGTCTTACTGATCACTGTTGCTGCCCTATATATTGGTTGCATTGAATAGTGATAATTAACTGCTAACTAAAGATCTTTAGTTATCAGTTAACGTATTCACTTACCAAGTTATCATCTTGTACCTTAGTTTATCTATTGTGCAAGTTCTGACAGTTATTTATTGTACATGTATCTTTGTTTTAGTTCAATACTAACTATACTAGTTAGTTATAGTTAGTTTTTGCCATTTATGCATTAGTTTACTTAGTTTGAGTTAGTTTTCTTGGTGTCCAGAAACTTATAGTTTAGTTTTAGTTTGTTAATTGTCAGATAAAAAAAAGATTTAGTTAGTTTATCTTGTTATTATAATTGCAACTAATCACAAATTAAAATGATTTATTATATCAAACATGACTTACTGTAGCTAGACCTTAAAACCACCTAAAAGTAAATTAGTAATTTAAAAAGCATCTCCAGTAAATTCCCTGACAAGATAATATCAAGCCCCGTTCCATTAGCTCGTTGCCATAGTAACCATGTTCAGTAAAACGTAATGGCTTTGTTTGTTCTTCAGTGTATCGTCTGTGTATTGTAGTGTGTTATAGTATATATTACTATATACTAAACTCTGTTTTATAACAGGAGACACCGGAAGTGTTCAGTGGAAAGATGATGACAATAGTGCATGGCTCAGTAGTGTCCAAGTGTATTACAAAGTGAAGATGTTTATAAGTAATTAATAAAAGAACAACAAACAGAAAAGAATGGAATATTATCTCTACTCCATCATCTCCTGAAAGTACTGCAGTTATTATAAACAATCTTAATAAGTGTACAGTGTGGAAACTTTATGTATACAACACTTCATTGGACAGTAGTGTGTATCGATTATTATCAGAGATACTAAAAACTAATAAACAATAAAGACACTATGGCTGCAGTTTCTCTTCATTTTACTGGTAGTATCAAACAAGTCAGTGATAGTCTCTTAATAATAAAACACTTGAAACAGTTACTGTTTGTATGATATTCCTGATATCACAGATGAAGATATGACTCACTTATCGACTATGTTATCAAGTAATACAACTTTTAAAAGATCTTCAAACTCCCCTACTGTAGCATCACTGGGGGGGGATAATGGAGTCCGATATATCTGTGAAAGACTTACTAAAAACCAAACATTGACTTTTTGAACATCGGAGGTAATCCTCAGATCACTTCAGTTAGTACCAGTACAATAGTAGATCTAATACAAACAACTAAATCATTGACAAACATATATCTCCACAATACTTCACTAACAAGATGTATATAAGACAATATGTACATCACTTAATAAAAATACTACAATAAGGAACTATATTTAAGACAACATAAAGAGTATTGTAAGAAGTTAGACAGTTATTCAAGTTATTAAAGACAGACTTTTGTTCGTGTATAGTAAGTAGTTTGGTTTTTATTCTTAATCTGTCTTCTCGCTCACTTTATTTTTCTCTTTAAATTTCTTTTTACTTTATTTTCTTTTATTAACACAATTTATTTCTCTAACAAAACTAGTAGACAATAAAAATAGAGCAGTTTGCTTGACACTTACTTCTCTAACATCGCATTTGTCTCTGGTCACTTGTGGCCTGTAAATTTGCTCTTGGGTGGGGCAATAATTTAATTTATGTACTAGTTATTGAAAACATCATGAGAAGGAAATGAGTAGGCATGGGCAGACCACACCTCTCAGAATAGAATAGTCAGTAGTCGACCTGAGTCTCCATGTTTTAATATTTGCATTTTTTATATAATTATGTGTTATTATCCATTTTATTAATCATTTATGGTAGTATAAATATCATGTATTAATTGTTATTGTTATCATAGTGATTTGATAATATTATTGATTAAAGTAATACTAATTAATATTGCTATAATTATATAGGTCATCACTATAGTTTATATACATCAACTGTTAAAGTAGTTTGTAATTAACTGTAATTTGATTATGAAAAAAAATGTACAATCATGCAATAATGTGACTAGTCACACACTAGAATATGTGTTAGTTTTATCCACCCAGTAACATGAAAAAAATGCATGTGTTCAATCCTTATAAATGTTTTGGTTTAGGATTTAGCCCTTACAATTTATGACAATGTTTTTATGATTATAATCTATTTTTCATGTTGATGACAAATTAATTCTATCCTCAAGTCAAGCTGTCTAGTATAATATGTTATTTATGATGTTCAATAAATTCTAAGTAAATAAAAAAAAACATGTTTGCAATTCTTACAAATGTTTGATGATAATAGTGTACTTTTTAATTAAAAAAGTCCAAATGATGATGTTCTATTGTGTACCCTGTTTGATATACCAGACATCATGGTTTGAGGATAGAATTAATCACTAACATGTAAAAGAAATTTCTCATTGTTAAAAGGTCATATAATGTTTTAATGGTTTCTATTGTATAATTATAAGTTAGACATATCATAAACTAAGGACATCATAAAACATGAACAAACAAAAATTAAGTTATAAAAATTAAGCAGCAAAAGTTAGTACTATAGCAATGAAGGAACTTTATTTTAATTTAAAAAAGACTACATACTATTCTGTTCATTACTGACAAGTATATATGTTATATTGCTGAAGCTATACATTTATAAGGGTTGGATTTCAAGACTGCTTCTACGTTTTTTACGATGACCTTGCAATCTTGAATTATGTATCTGACAGAAAGGTAAAAACAGCTTTTTAATAATTGGTTTTCTTTAAGACTTTCAGCTAGTTTTAGAACATTGTTCTCATCAATCTAAATAGCACGAACATCCAAATGTTTAATTACTACGATTTCTTTAATAAGATAATCACATCAGTGTCTTGTTCTCTTAGATAAGCCTGTCTAATAGTGAGGACTTTCAGGTTTTTTAATGATGCCAATAGTTTGGTACTCTTCTTCACTTGGTGATGATAACTTCAAACTAAAATCTGGAAGGTTTGCAAACAGCCTTAAGTAGTTTGATATGACCACCAGAGGTAATTTTGCTATAATGAATTTTTAAAGAGTTCAACCGAGTACAAGAGAGAATAAATTCAGCTAATTTGTCACACCCTTCATTACCAAGTTTACTGTGAGAAAGATCAATGTAAGTAAAATACTGCCACAAAGAAGATGGAAGTGTCATAAAAATCATCATACTAATAGAAGTGATATTATTACGCTTAAGATTTAAGCCTTTAATGTGACAACAAGCTTTGTTTTGGGTCATAAAATGATCAATAAGAACAGAAGTGATATTATTACGCTTAAGATTTAAGCCTTTCATATGACGACAAGCTTTGGTTTGGGTATTGATTCCAGCACATAACATTTCAAAATCCTCATCATTAAGAAACTCTCCTTCAAAACATGCCGACACACATCAATCCCCATTTCTGTTTAGTGAGTGCTAAATATGATCCAATTACATACATATCAGAGGATAACAGGCGTTTTTTGATGTGAACATAAAATTCTTTTGCCTATTGATTTTCCTGAGAAAGTGGTTTTCTGAGACTCATAGAGGACAGTGAAGCATATGGATTGATCTTGTTGCCATGACCAACCAACCGATCAGAGTTACATCTTTTAGTCAAGCCACAAACAAACTTCTCCACTTTTAACTCAACTTGCAATGGATTAGAACCTATAAATGAAAGGTGATATGCTGCTAAATATTCTTGTATTGACAAATGAAGAAAATTGTAGCTATAAGACTGGCCACAACTAATGTGAATATGTTCTACTTTCTGCATTAGATCAAAACATTCAAAATCAGCAGGAAGATGGTTGAAAACTAGTTTGTTCTTTCACAATACCTTCAATAAGCTACCTGACATAGAGAAAGGAACTGCTGATAAACTTCATTTGGTAAATTCTTCTTAAAAATCATTGCCAAGATACCAACTTTTCTTTTTGTATATTGGATGACATTTAGATAACGTAAAAGAGCTGTCTTTACTAATTCTGTGTAGAGTTGAGTCAATGTCTTTGGAGCACCTTCAATTGAACCTGATTGACGAAACACTTCCACTACTATAGCACAACTGAGAGGTATGTACATGACAGAACGTATATAGGGATATCGCTTAAGGTATAACTTGAATTTAGATCGCTCTGTTTCGTCTGGAAAGCTTGTGTGACATATGTATCAACATTCTCACAAGTGAACCCAACTATTTCAATGTTCTGAGATATACAATGACTGTATCTCCTTACAAATTATTAGTAGCCCAGGGTTGCTAGTAACAATACTGTAGCTAAAGGCAAGAGTTCACAAGTAAGTAGCTTCATGAAAAATGATGGTTCTCCTCCTCTTGTCCTCAGGAAGTTCATCAAAACCATCCAAGAGTATACAACAGCTTTCTCCACAAGCATCAATCATCTCTTTTAAGGAGATCTGCAGAACCATTTGGAAAGAGATCAGGTATTGTTGATGCTTATGAACTTTTGGATCTCGTAATTGTAACAATGATAATACTGAGTATTGTTGTAAGATCTCTCCTTTAGCCCAACGACTACATATCTCCCAAGAAACATAGTTTTACCAGATCCTGGAGCACCCTCTACAACAATACAGTGAGGTTGTCTACCATCTTTCAGATTAGCTAAGTCAGCAAATGTCATTTTAGTCTTAGTTCCCTCAATATAGTCAATGTCACCTCGGATTATACGTTGATACATAACATTCGATTCACCTTGTGTAAAACCATGTTTATCAATCACAGTAAATTGATGTAAGCATTCATTAAAACTGGAGGCCATTTTGGATACCTTTGTGAATCTCTCGTAAATAAAGTTTCCTGAGATATTTAGCATAAGTGTTAACTGACTGAGGTAATACTGTTATTTTCCCTAGCAAATTATGAAAAATATAATAAATAAATAAGACAAAGTAGATGCATAGCAATTAGATATTTTTATAATTTTGCAGACTACACAAGTTTTCATGTTCCCTTGTAGATATATCTTAAATTTAATTATTTTCATCTAATTATAATTATTTTTTTACCGGTTTTTAGATATTAACAATTAATTTTACAAACAATAATTTCTATTATTCTATAGTTAATCAATTAATTATACCCACTCCATAGCTAATCAATCAAGCTAAATCCTCCTCTTACTGATGTGTGCACTAAGCAAAGGTCATATCAGAAACTTAATTGATCACAATAAATAAAATGATGAAACCATCCAGATACCATTATTCTCACTTTTCATCATGTATAGGCTACATTTGAAAAATCAACACACTTAAAACTAATGTTTTAAAAAATGTTAAAACTAGTAATGATTTTCTTAAAAAAGTGTTAGCATTTTGTAAATAGTCACATCAATAGGACAATATAGTAGTCAAACCTGTATCATGCTTACTTACAGTTTACATCATGCTATCCACATATTGGTTAAATCAACTGATCAGTTTTTAAAGTGTGAATAATATTATAATTTATGACAAGTACATTTGTTTTAGGATTTTATAATAATTCCAAGTAAAGCAAGATTAGACTTGAATACAGTTCAAGGTCAATTTCACTAGTGAAGGTTAAGACAACAATTTTCATTTCCTATTACAATATTTTTGTGGTTATCAGATGAGCTTACCAGTTTCCTGTGGAGTAGTCTCAATGTCTATGTTATGTTGCTTATCTTCTTGACAGTTACCTGTGACAATGACATGATAGAAATGTACTGTGAACTAAATATTATTGGTATACTTTGTTGCTTAGAGGCTTTTTGTTTCAAATCTTGGTACATCTTCATAGCTAGAGCTTTGTTTTGTACAAGTGGCCTTCAACAACATCTATGATTGTCTTCCAATTGACAGGAGACTCCTGACTATCTAAGTCTATCCATTTCTGAAGGACATGTTCCAGTCGGATTTGATTAGTTGTATTAGACTGAGCTAATCCTTCAAGGTAATTGAAAGTTAATCTCAAACCATTACCAAGTTCACGCCATCTTGCATCAATAGGAATTAATTGTTTTAAAATATCATGTATTGTAGTAATCTTTTCAACTATAACAATTACAGAGAAAATGATCATTGAGTTATATAATAACTTACATATTAAAGGAAAATCAATAAAGTCATCACTAGAGCTATCATTTTCTAACCATTAATTCTTTGGCTAACTGTAGTGTGTCCAGAACCTAATAAGAAATTAAAAATTTACAGGATAGGTTAACTATATAATCAGGAGTCAATATGCTCCTCAAATAATATATAACTTGCGGCACAATTAATTGTTTTAAAATATCATTATTTTGAAAATCTTTTAAACTATATTAATAACAGAAAAGGACAAACAATTTATCACTAAAGCTAAAAATTTCCAACACAAATTTTTGGCTACCTGTACTATGTCAAGAGAAATCAAAAATTACAGAATAAGAAAATACTAATTATATAATCAGGAGCCCATATATGTTTCTCATATAGTACATATTTTGTGGCAAAAACATGCAACTTTTATCAACATGAAATATATAAACATCATACCCTCAGGAAGTTCTTCATCTCTTCAAGTTTTTCTTTCATAGGTATTGAAGGATATGAGGAAGTATCTTTAATGATGTGATAATTAGGAAAAAATAATTGACTTAGTCATACCTTCATTGTTAATACCTAAATGTTGTTTTAACTTAGTAGCTAATATCCTTATCTCCACAGTCTTCAACAGCTGATATAAGGTTTTCCCAAGAGGGGTCAGTACTATTTGTAATCCACCATTGTAAACCTTCTTCTAAAAGCAAAGTGGTAGTCTTGATCACGCTGGCCATTGTCTTAAGTCTTCTCCTCTCCTCCAATGAGACACCTAGAAGACTAGTGAGTTTAGTCCCATTTCTCTCAACAACAAAACCACTCTTAAAGAAGTCGTAAAACATTGCTAGAGTTTAACTCTATTAATCACAGAAATCAAATGACAGTCAAATGAGACAGTTGTATTTTAATGTTTACCTATTTTAGGTCCAGGATTGAGTTCAACATCACCTGATAAATGAGGGGAGGAGTAAGAAAAACAACACTAGAGAGAAGACCAGGCTATCATCACGATCATTTCCCCGTTCTCTTGACCATAGTGACTCCATCCAGGTATCCACAGCAGTTCCATGTGGCAGACTCTTTTTAGTAGCAGCTGGTATCTGATAACAATGCCATATCCCAATACCAAACCCTCCATTGAGAGAGGTCAATCATAACTACAAGAGCGCAGGGTTACCGTCAAAGCAACAAGAAAAAGGAAGTGGTTGTTACTCATAAGTAAAATTAAATAAATAATTTAGTGTTTTTATCATTTTTGACTCTATAAGGTAAGCCAAACATTCCCTTCCTACACATATCTTTAATTAGTTATGATACCAACACCTAATAATTATAATAATAGTAATGTATGGTTTACAGTGACTGAGTACAGAATATGAAGAAAATAAGAATGAAATTTAACAACAGTTTAAGAAGACACTGAGGCAGGGATCAATTAGTGGGCCTACCAAGAGAATTAAACAAAAAAAAGTTAATTTCAATAGTAAAATCACAATCGATGTTTAGGAGGTAACTGTGAACATGGACAGACTTTATACCATGACAACAGAGCAGGGATTGTTGCTGTCAAAATTCTGAATGAAGTGTCCTAATATAGTAACCTAATTACCAGACTTTAAAGGATTGGAATAATAATTATATTAATAGGTAGTATTAAATCACACATTTTTTTCAATCTTGTTCAGATAAATGATGAGTTGCATTAAGGTGAGGAATAATTGTGGAATTTGACTTCACCTTGTTAAAGGTGGTGAGCTTATGCTAGAAGAGATAAATGAAACATAATGATATAGTCACAGGATGTTGTAATAGTTTAAATAAAAAAACTAAATCCTGGATTTCTAGACATAGTGTTAAGGTAACAACTTTAGGTGAATCAGTTAATATTTAATTTCTATAGATATAGACAATCTACTAGTAGTAGGATATTGTGTTAATTTTACTTTCTTTTTATTACTTTAATAAAATGGAGTTATCTTGAGCTCTTGGGAAAATTTATCATCCACCTTAATTAGGTTGGTAAATTAATAGTTTATAAATTATACCAAACCTTGCATTTCTTTCTTTTATGCACAAACAGATCATTCCAATAGCAAGTTGATAGAACTATTATTACCACTAGTAATATATAGTGGTCACTCCTGTGTATTACCAGTATAATCCAAAGATACCAGTCTATACTGGATAATTGATCATGATGATTAAATGGACTCAGTTTAGAAACATTTATTTCCCATTATTAGCTACTATAAGCAATAAAGAAGTCATCATAAATTTTATCAATTGATGTTTGTAACAGGGAACATGTTGACACCTCACTAAGATAGAACAACGTGATGCTGTCAAAATCATAAAAGCACAAGAAAATATAACCTCAAAAGATGGACTCCTTCTTTCCTCGCTCATACTTCATTACATTACATTTTACAAAGGATATGATGGAATTATATCGAGTATTTCAGAAGTTTAATATTATAAGATTATTATCATTATGTGTGAGAGTTGAGTCTGATATAGAACAGTTATTTTAGAGATATTAATGTTGTGATAGAAGTGGTCCCTTTTTGGAATCAGGTCACAAATGTTGTGACAGAAGAGGTCCCTTTTTGGAAATCAGGTCACAAATGTTGTGACAGAAGAGGTCCCTTTTTTTTGGAAATCAGGTCACAAATGTTGTGACAGAAGTGGTCCCTTTTTACAAATCAGTCACATACTTTTTGCTTAATGTATAAATAAAATATCATAAAAAATTCACCTATATTATTAGAATATTATATATTTTGTATGAAACATGCACTGACTTATAATTGTATTTTAGTCTAAACAGTTCAATATGATCATAGAAGTCTACTCTATTTATCACATGTCATTCTACAATATGACTCATAGAACACTAACTTCTTTATTGTTGTTTTTTTTAATATTGTCAACTATTTTGGAGATGTACCTTTCACTTAATATATCAATAAAAAGATAGAATTCTTCCATAGTGTGACTTTAACATGATCAGTAAGATGGATTTTCTTCAATCTCTTCTTCTATCATGTCATTAGATAATGATATTTTGTCAGGGTCATACTCCAGATAATAGTCCAATAGCACAAGCTCCTTGAGTGTTGTTGGTAGTGAGTGAGCTATACAAATAATAATAAAAATATATGAGAACAATAATGTATTGTATAAACACAGTCAGTGCATGAAGTGAAGTATTGGGACCAGTCTAATCACTAATATTTCTATTTCACTAAGGTGTTATATATAGTAAGGATTTAAGTATTTGTGAGTGACATCAGTAATTGACATTCCTCCTCACTTGAAGAAGACAATGTCAATTTAAAATTTGAAAGTTTACCAACGAGTTCTCAGGAGCATAGGCGTATCTAGGTCTCTAAAAAGTACTAGGGCTTATTTAATTATTCATCATTTATTAATTAGTGGTTATTAATAGTTATTAACAATTTTAAACTTTTACTCAACCAAAAACAAGGTATGTTTCCTGTCCCTGAACCCGTTCTGAGTGAATGCATCATCTGGATTGCTATACTAGAAAACCTACTGTTGCTTGGTACCATCTAGGTTTAAACAATCGACTAAAACAGAAAGTGAAAAATCAATGCCCGAATGGTTGAGTAGGCTTTTCGGATTTATCTTTAGCTATGTCTGCAGGACCATCTACTCTCGGCTTGAGCTTGATGCTACAATCACCAACATGTACATGTACGTTAAACTTCTGGTATTGTGGATATATCATTACCTAAACCCTATGAATTTGTACATCAACACCATCATCATCTGTGTCTGCAGAGTACAAGAAAAGTAGAAAGAATAATTTCAAACTACTTTGTTATTAAATTTACAGCTAACCATTTTGATCATTTAATCCTCTAATTTCTCTGTCAATTTCTTCAATGCTGTCATTTCCACTGTCATCTTCCTCACTCTCTCTGGAACATTGTATGATTTTTTGATAGACCAGCCTACACCACTACTGCTACTATTACTAGAGGCCCAAGTCTATAAGAGTCTTTTCATATTGGCACTCAGTCTGACTCAGATCACAGTTCATAAAACAGGTACTAATTGCTAACTGTGAGTCATACATGGCATGTGTTAGTGGTTAATCTTTTTTGTGTAGGTAAAAGCAATAAATTTATTTTTGAAAAAATGTAATTAATTTTTGGTCTGGCCAAGTTTACCCGGGCAAAGCCCGTGCTGGCCCGGGTCAAAATACGCCTATGCTCAGGAGATGGGGATGACTTCATTCCTACTGTATTACATTAATTAATTTAATTGTTTCTGCCTCGAACAGAACTATATATGTGTGGTACTGGAGGACTTGATTGTTTACGAGCTTTTACTCTGATAGGTAGAGTAGAACTGTAACTTGTATCATTTTTTAGCTCTTTTCTTACAATTATTAGTAGATTGCTTTAGTATGACCTCAGTTGATCCCCCTAATTGCTATGGAGAGAGAGAGAACTACGATAACATGATAAGGTGTTTGATACATTAATTAAGTGTGTAATATTATTGTTTAGTAGTAATTATAGACTAATGTATGAATGGATAGATAGATGAATGAAATGGATCAATAGTATATAAATGTAATATTGATATCATCTGTCCATCAGTTGACTATCCATCCATCCATTACAGACTATTGTACGATAACTAATGAACAGATAAATGAATGGATATATGATCATTTAAAATGGATGCCTTCTTGATAAAGTCATGATAGATATTGGTTTTGATCCAAGTCAGCACTGGATATACTATGTGGTAAGAAGACATGAGCCATTGTCCAAGAAGTAATAATTATGATATTACAAAGTAACTGTAAAAAAATAATAATGAAAATTAATTTATGTTATTAAAACAATTTTTAATGAAGTAATTATTAATGTATATACATTTCTAAACAATTTTTTAGGAGGTGGTATCATTACTGTCACATGTAATTAGATGTACTATTGTGCTATGTCCAGTTTTAATAATTATCTCATAAGATGATACTCAACTCTTTGTTCTCTTAATATACAAATTATATAAATTATTATAACATTACTTCATATAATGATAATATAGGATGGGTTTACTGCAGCTGCTAGCTCATGTGATGAACTATTTCTGACATGACAACTGACATCAATAGTAGGGAATATATATAACATGTACGTGTACATCTGGTAGATGTTCTAAGGTTTGTTGAATAGCCCAAAAAATTTCTAAATTATTTTGGAATTAATTGATATTGAAATGACACAATTCACTGAAACAATGTACATAAAGTCATATACTCCATTTTAATATCTCTAATGTAACTACATGTAATATATATAGTCATTACTGTGTTAGTCTCATACTAATGGGGTTGGTAGGAGAGACCATACAAGACCACTCCATTAGTTAGTACATGTAAATATATGTATAGTGTAGCTAGTAAGGAGAACATACTAATCAACTGTTAATGTTATATTTTAAATATTTAAAACAGATTATATCACTAATATATATATAGCAAATATTCTATTATCTAGAGATAGAGAATTAAATTCAATAATGTATTATTTAATGTGGAAGTTAATATATTTTTGGTCCAAGGTTCAGAGGATTAGTCACTTATTAATAATTTAGTATTAATATCACATGACACTAACGCTGTGTGAGCGTGTCGGCAAAGAAGCAATGGTTACAAGAAACCAAACTTTCGAGGAAATTCTAGAAGAAAAACCAACACTTGATGAATTATGTGAACATATTCGTATTGGTAGTAAATGGTATCAGTTGGGGATTCAGCTGAAACTGAACGCTAAGAAGTTGGAACATATTTATAAGCTACCAGATGGACTCCACATACAAAACAACAAAAATGTTTGAGTTCTGGTTAGATACCAAACCTGATGCTACCAGAAGACAAGTGATAGATACTTTGAGGAAGGAAGTCATTGAAGAAATCACTGTTGCCCATGGAGTATGAGCAAATGTTGAAAAAATCCAGTAGTCTTCCTACGAGTGAGTACAAGAACCTTTTACATGTACATCGTGTATAAATGTTATATTACTAGTTTGTTTATGGATTGTGTACTGTTCTTATATAGGAATGGACTCTCAGTCTCTAGCTAATGAAGCAACTGATATTCTTCAGTGTCATAATGATACACTGTCACAGTGTCTGATTAATCCTGTAAAAAGTGTCCCAGCTCTTATTTAGTGAGAGATGTATCGACGAAGAAAACACTTGATAAGATGGAGTCATTACAAGGCTTGGTAGATGAGAAGAAGACGGACTTTGTTATCTGCTATATATATAGCATATCTTTAGATCATAAGAAATTGAAAGTGTTAGCAACAGTATGTCCAAGTTTGAAGAGACAAAATGCTCTCTGAGAGAATTATCAGTGAATATAGTAAGAGGTCAATTAAATAATTTATAAATAATACATATTGTTTAATAGGTCAAACATTTCCAGATGACCAGACACAGTAACTAATGTTCAAGAGGGTAGTAATGACAAGTTATAGTAGTTCATGAAGATCATGCCATGACATTTTACGTTGTCATTATGGTACTCTTTCTCAGTCTCTCCCGATATCCTCTTAGAGTAGCACACTACCTCTATTATTCAATTATTTCAAGAGTCTCCTGATAATGCTATTTTAAAGGATTGTGGTAAATACATTATTATGTACTCATTATATTAAATGATATTTTATTATTATTTTAATAGAGAAAGTATTTCCTGATGTTATCATTCCTGAGTACAGGCCAGAGTAAACACCATTGACCACTAAATCAGTAGATAGCACTACAGCTTCAAGACAAGGTTAGTATATACTGTGTGTGATATTTTGAAGGATTATTTCTTGATCTTATTGTAGATGATGTAGTAAAGGAAATTATACTTCCTCAAAGCTTGAGTCCTATTTTTGGATCAATTAAAAGTGAATTGCAATAGCCTTTAGTAATATCAGAGAAGCTATCAATACCACACCTCCACCTTTTGATAAATTGAAAAGATTTCTTGAAGATGGCTACCCTCACCTTGAATCTCAGATAGTTCACTCTGAGTCCATTGATGAAATACTAACTGTTGTGAGGAAGCATTGTACACTGATCAATTTCAGTTGTCTGGAGGGTATTGTGAAGCGCTTCAAAATTAAAGAAGCTGAGACACATATACAAACATACAAAGATATAGTTCAGTCATTTTGTCAAAAAACAAAAGCTTCTCTCTGTCTCGGGATGAAGCTTTAAAATAACAAACACTCCTTCTCTTCTCAAATGTGAGACAGTTGTCTTTGTGTTAAACTGGGATCCTAAAGATTGTACTTTGAAAGATATCGAGGACATTCTTTCCATATCACTTGACATAAATGTGGAGATTCGCTACATACCAAGAGGCAACTCCATCATTGTCACCTGTTTTTTTCCACTCAATCTAACAACTCTACTTATTGCCAGAGCTCAGGAGACTCTTGAAATAATGAAAGAGAAAGGGTTACTTCAACTTACAGTCGGTCACTGTACCATTTATGATCATAGAAGAGACAAGGTAAGAGATGATAGTATATTAGACAACAGTTTACTACAGTGTTTTGTTTGATATATAGGATGTTAGGACTATTATGGAAGAGAAAACAAAAGAATTGAAAAGTCGTCTGGAACTAGAACAAACCATCCGGAAAAAGATGACTATCCAAATATCATCTATTGTCAAACAAAAATGAAGGTATATTGTGTACAACTGTTTTATTTAATAACATCTATTATATGATATATTTAATTAATAACTTAATGTTCTTTTATATAGAAACAAGAGAAAGAAAGAAAAGAAAAAACAATTGAACATTTAACATCATTGTGAAAACAAAAGAAAGTAATTAATACAACATAAATGACAAGTCCATTGTTGTCAGTATTTTACATAATATATAGTTATCAATTTTCCTCTCATTTTATATAAAGCTACTGAGAAGAATATACTGTCAGTGTCTACTGAGAGACAGAAAGAGCTAGAGACACTACAAGAAATAATAGCATCATTGACTTTACAAGAAGGAGAGAGAGACCAACAGATTGAGGAATTAAAACAGAGCTTGAAAGGTAACTGGTATTAGTCACTTCTCATTATATGACATTGTTACTAGATCTAGCATTCATACCAAAGACTCGTAAATCAGTAACTGATCAAGGAGTTGAGGAAACACAAACAAAATCCAGCCAAGAAGAGTCCCACACATGAAACTACAGGTAATAATATAATATTGTTACTATATATATGTCTTAATTGTGACTACTAGAGTCTCCACTAATTAGAGTTAAAAGATCAGTTAAAAGGTTCAGCTGATAATAAAAACGAAAACACTTCTCCAAGTAAGTTTATATGATAACATTCTATCTCTTACAGTCAATAATGTTAATAATTATTAAATTTATAAAACCACAAAGTATTAATAGTGTAAATTATATTCATAATTTCTCAAACCACAATAATTAAATTCATAATATATTAAAAATGAATTTCCATATTTACTATACACTCCCTTAGTGTCAGTATAATATGATAGAGTTAGATTATGATAAGATCTACAAAATGTTTATATTAAGTGTTATCATATTACACTATATACATGTACATGTTTTAATATAAGTATCTTATATAGAGTCTCCAGTATTTTCATGATATATTAAAGGGACTATGATGATAAAGAGACAAAGGATGAAGAGTCAGACAAAAGAGGTAAGACTCAGAGAAATGTTATATTAGTTTATTAAAATTATAATATAATAAAATACGTATACACTACAAGTATTGTTATTTATAATGTAACTTTATTGACATGAATAGCCAACTAATGGACTAACTACTATATTAGTGTTTACTGACAAATATTAATACTTACTTGACTCCACCTATAGTTGACATAGCAATAATGATGTCACTATAACTGTTCTTTATATTAGTGTTGTTTTAGTTTAGCTTTTTATAATTAAACCCTTGGCGCGCATGCGCAGTGAGGGTTATAGTAGTTGGTTTGTCTGTATGTCTTGTCTGTCTGTCTGTTACCGCTTCAACTCCCTTCTTGAACGGCTATTTGGCATGAAAAACGATATTACTTACCAAGTGGACTGTGAGGATCAGTTTAATCGGACTGTTTTCTCTGAAATGCAGCGTTACGGAGATCGAGCAGTGCTGCCTTAGTGTCCTATACATCAACGTGGCCATTTTTTGCAGAACCACAGGGAAATACCCAACAACAATATGCAGTGCAGCCCACCTTTTGATTACAATGACACTGAAAAAGCGCATGTGTTCTGGAATGCTACTTACTTATCTTGTATAAGCAGTTCCTACAAAGCCAACTTAGCTTAACATAAAAAAGGTGTAAGTGGAAATTAAAATAGGATGAGTGTGCTCTGCCAAAGGTATCAATATCTTCTCTTTGAGAAACATGTAGGGCATAATTTGATCTCTGCTGATTCCAGACTTTACTTTTGCGCCGAGGGTGTTGCACTTTAGTGCTTTTCATTTAGTTAGTTATAGTTAGTTTTTCTGTAAGAGAATTAATTTAGTTTGTTTCTCTGCTTATAGGAATAGTTTTAGTTAGTTATAAACTTATAATTAAATTTAATACATGTATTATTTGACTAAAGGTATTGTTTTTTATTTGTCTTAAGAAGTATTTCACTCTCTAAGTTTTGTACCTGCCAATTGGTTCTACCATACTCAACGTTGATGAGGGCAGTATAATGAGAATATCCTGAGCCATGTGCTAAAGTTGCATATAACTTTGCATTTTCTAAAACCAAAAATCTAATTGGGTAGTTGTCATCTAGTGTAAAATTACTCTTGTATAGCAGTAATAGCACTATCATATTAGCCGTAATGTCTTCCTCTTCTACCCTATTATACACCCAAGGTGAAAGGTATACATGTGATCTTACTACTCACTTGTATAGCAAGAATAACACTATTATTATTGTCTTCCTCTTCTACCTTATTATACACCCAAGCACCGACGGATCCAGAGTGTAAAAATAGGGGTGTACAGAGCGCTCGCGTAGCGTGGCAAAAATTTTAACCCTAATAATATTCATAACTATTTATTTTCATAGCACACCCTTGTAATTGTAAAGTATGGCTGCAAAATTTGCTATGAATATACGTAAAGTAATAATTATGTACCACAGGGTGTGACTAAATGATTGACTATGAATGTATTATAGAATAAAAAAGGGTGCCTGTGCACCCCAGGCACCCCCCTAGATCCGCCAGTGTACCCAAGTGAAAGGTATACATGTGGTCTTACTGATCACTGTTGCTGCCCTATATATGGTTTGCATTGAATAGTGCCATCTTTAGTTATCAGTTAACTTATCACTTACAAGTTTATCATCTCATACCTTAGTTTTATCTTTTGTGTAGTTCTGACAGTTAATTTACTGAGTATAGGTATCTGTTGTTTTAGTTCAATACTAACCTATACTAGTTAGTTATAGTTAGTTTTTGCCATTATTACATTAGTTTTACTTAGTTTGAGTTAGTTTTCTTGATGTCCAGAAACTTATAGTTAGTTTTAGTTTGTTAATTGTCAGATGAAAAAGATTTAGTTTAGTTATCTGTTATTATAACTGCAACTAATTCACAAATTAAAAATGATTTATTATATCAACATGACTTACTGTAGCTAGACTTTAAAACCACCTAAAAGTAAATTAGTATATTTTAAAAGCATCTCAGTAAATTCCACTGACGAGATAATATCAAGCCAGTGCCATTAGTTCGTTGCCATAGTAAACATGTTTCAGTAAACAGTAATGGCTTCCTTTTGTTCTTCAGTGTATTGTCTGTGTATTGTAGTGTGTTATAGTATTATTACTATATACTAACTCTGTTTTATAACAGGAGACACCGAAGTGTTTCAGTGGAATGATGATGACAATAGTGTATGGCTCAGTAGTCCAAGTGTATTACACAAGTGAAGATGTTATAAGTAAATTAATAAAAAAAAAACAAACAGGAAAGAATGGAATATTATCTCTCTCCTCATCATCTCCTGAAAGTACTGCAGTTATTATAACAATCTTAATAAGTGTACAGTGTGGAAACTTTATATATACAAACCTTCATTGGACAGTAGTGTGTATCGATATTATCAGAGATACTAAAAACTAATAAACAATAAAGACACTATGGCTGCAGTTCTCTTCATTTACTGTGGTATCAAACAAGTCAGGATAGTCTCTTAATAATAAAACACTTGAACAGTTTACTGTTGTATGATGTTCCTGATATCATAGATGAAGATATGACTCACTTATCAACTATGTTATCAAGTAATACAACTTTAAAAGATCTTCAACTCCCCTACTGTAGCATCACTGATAATGGAGGGTCCGATATATCTGTGAAGGACTTACTAAAACCAAACATTGACTTTGTTGAACCTCAGAGGTAATCATCAGATCACTTCAGTTAGTACCAGTACAATAGTAGATCTAATACAAACAACAACTAAATCATTGACAACACTATATCTCCACAATACTTCACTAAACAAATGATGATATCAAGACAAATATGTACATCACTTAATAAAAATACTACAATAAGGTAAACTATACTTATCAAGACAACGTAAAGAGTATTGTAAGAAGTTAGACAGTTATCAAGTTATAAAGACAGACTTTTGTTCGTGTATTAGTAAGTATTTTTGTTGTTTATTCTTAATCTGTCTTCTCGCTCACTTTTATTTTCTCTTTAATAGACAATAAAAATAGAGCAGTTTTGCTTGACACTTACTTCTCTAGCATCTTCTTGACACTTACTTCTCTTTGTCACTGGCGTAAATGTAAATTTGCTCTTGGGTGGGGCAAGAATTTAACCCTTTGTAACGTATGTACTTAGTTATCATGAGAAGGGAAATGAGTAGGCACGGCAGACCACACCTCTCAGAATAGACTAGTCAGTAGTCGACCTGAGTCTCCATATCAAAGCGTGTTTTAATATTTACATTTTATATAATTATTGTTATTATCCATTTCATTAATCATTTATGTAATAAATATCGTGTCTTAATTGTTTATTGTTATCATAGGGATTTGATAATATTATTGATTAAAAGTAATACTAATTAATATTGTTATAATATATAGGTCATCACTATATGTTATATACATCAACTGTTAAAATGGTTTGTAATAATCTGTATTTGATTATGATATGTTACAATCATGCAATAATGTGACTAGTCACACATAGAATATGTGTTTAGTTTTTATCCACCCAGTACATGAAAAAATGATTTGCAATCCTTATAAATGTTTTGGTTTTAGAATTTAGAAAGCCTAAGCCTTACAATTCATGACAATGTTTTATGATTATCATCTATTTTTTTGTCATGTTGATGACAAAATCACAAATTATTCTATCCTCAATTCAAGCTGTCTAGTATAATGTGTTATTTATGAGTTCAATAAATTCCAATTAATAACAAAATGCAGATTTGCCATTCTTACAAATGTTTTGATTGATAATAGTGTGTTACTTTTTTTAATTAAAAATTGATGTTCTATCATGTACTCCTTTTTGTCAGTTTTGATATGACCAAACATCTTGGTTTGAGGATAGAATTAAATCACTAACATGTATAGAAATTATCATTGTAAAAAAGGTCATATAATGTTTTAATGGTTTCGATTGTATAATTATAAGTTAGACCATTATCATAAACTAGACATCATAAAACATGAACAAACAAAGATTAAGTCATAAAAATTAAGAAGTAAAGTTAGTACCTATAGCAAATGAAGTGTTTTTTATAAAAAAGACTGCATAATATTCTGTTCATTACTGACAAGTAGTATATAGTTATATTGCTTAAAGCTATACATTTATAAGGTGGCATTTCAAGACTGCTTCTACGTTTTTTATGATAATCTCGAACTCTTGAATCATGTATCTGACCAAAACACATGAAAGGTAAAGCAGCCGTTGAATAATTGGTTTTCTTTAAGACTTTCAGCTAGTTTTAAGACATTGTTCTCACTCAATCTAATTATTCACGAAGATCCAAATATTCAATACTACGATTTTCTTTAATAGGATCACAATCACACCAGTGTATTGTCATCTTAGAAAAAGCTTTCTAATAGTGAGGACTTTCAGGTTTTTTAATGATGCCAATAATCGGTACTCTTCTTCACTTGGTGATGATAACTTCAAACTAAAACCTGAAAGGTTTACAACAGCCTAAGTAGTTTTGATATGACCACCAGCGGTAATTTGGCTATAATGAATTTTTAAAGAGTTTCAACTGAGACAAAAGAGGAATAAATTCAAGCTAATTTGTTACACCCTTCGTTACCAAGAAATTTTACAAGTGTGAAAGATTTAAGTTAGTAAAAAGACTGCCACAAGAAGAGTGAAGTGTCATAAAATGATCAATACCAACAGAAAAAGTGATATATTTACGCTAAGATTTAAGTCTTTAATGTGACAACAAGCTTCGTTTTGGCATTGATACCTGCACATAACATTCTCAAAAATCTCCTCATTAAGAAACTCTCTTTCAAACTCAATTCCATTGCTGTTTAGTGAGTGCTAAACATGATCCAATAAACATACATATCCAGAGGGGAACAGGTGTTTTGCACGTGAACAAAAATTCTGTTCTCTATTGATTCTCCTGAGAAAGTGGTTTTCTGAGACTCTGATAATAACAGTGAAGCCATATGGATATGATCTTGTTGCCTTGACAAACCACACTATCAGAGTTATATCTTTTACGGTCAGCCACAAAGAAAGCTGCTCACTTTTTTAACTCAACTTGTAATTGATTAGAACCTATCAAACAATGAAAGGTGATATGTGCTAAATATTCTTTTATGACAAAGAAAAAATTGTAGCTAAAAGACTGGCCACAACTAATATGAATATGTTCTACTTTCTTCTGCATTAAATCAAAAGTTTTCAAAATCTGCAGGAAGATGGTTGAAACTAGAAAACTCCTGTTTTTCCTCAATACCTTCATAACTCACCTGATCATAGAGAAAGGAACTGTTCATAACTTCAGTTGGTAATCTGTCTTAAAATCATTTGCCAAGATACCACTTTCTTCTCTTTGTGTATTTGGATGACGTTTAAAGTAACGTAAAAGAAAGCTGCTTCACCCCACATAAATTGTGTTAGAGTTGAGTCAATGTCTTTGAACATCCTTCATATGAACTTGACTGACGACACTTCCACTCACTATAGCCACAAATTTAGAGGTATGTACCATGACAGAACGTATATTAGGGTATTGTTTAAGGTATAGCTTAAATTTAGATTGCTCTGTTTCATTAGGAAAAGCTTGTGTGATGTTATGTTCAACATTCTCCAAGTGAATCCAATTATTTCAATGTTGATTGAGATATACGTGACTATATCTCAATACAAAATTATTAGTAGCCCAGGGTCTGCTAGTGACAATTACTGTAGTAAAGTTAAAGAGTCACCAGTAAGTACTTTTCATGAAAAATGGATCAGTTCCCCTCCTGTTTCCCCTCAGGAAGTTCATCAAAACCATCCAAGAGTATACAACAGCTTTCTCCACAAGCCATCAACTCATATTTTTAAGGAGATCTGCAGAACCAATTGGGAAGAGATCACTATTGTTGATGCTTCATGAACTTTTTGGATCTCGTAGTTGTAACAATGATAATACTGAGTATTGCTGTAAGATTTTCTCCTTTAGCCCAACGACTAATACCTCCAAGAAAACATAGTTTTACCAGATCCTGGAGCAACCCTCTACAACAATACATTGAGATTGTCTATCACCCTTCAGATTAGCTAAGTCAGCAAATGTCATTTTAGTCTTAGATCCTCAACATAGTCAATGTCACCTCGGATTATATGTTCATACATAACATCTGATTCACCTATTGTAAACCTGTTTTATCAATCCACAGTAAATTGATGTAATCGTTCATTAAAACTGGAGGCCATTTTGGTACATTTTGTGAATCTCTTGCAAATAAAGTTTCCTGAGATACTTAGCATAAGAGTTTACTGACTGAGGTAAACACTGTTATTTTCCCTAGCAAATTATGAAAAATAGAATAAATAAAATATGACAAAGTAGATGCACAACCATTACACATTTTTATAATTTTGCAAACTACACACAGATTTTATGTTCCTTTCCCTTGTAGATATATCATAAATTTAATTATTTTTCAATAATTATATTTTTACAATTTTTAGATATTAACATTTAACAAACTATAATTTCCAATATATTTCTAAGTTAATCCAATGTATTTTATACCCACTCAATAGCTAATCAATTAAAGCTAAATCCTCATCTTTGCTGATTGCATAAAAGGGACCACTCCACTGTTTCATCATTTATGGCTACATTTGAAAATCAACACTGCCTAATTTTTTTTAAAAACAGTTTTATCATTTGTGAAATAGTCAGCATAATAGGCAATATATAATAAACCAAAACGGAGATGTTTATTTACACAGTTTAACAGTATGCTTATCTATTCAAACAATCTATGTGGAAAACGTGCATTTGAAATCCAGTATTTCCCTTTGTGCAATAATTTTCCATTTATGACAAGTACATTTGCTTAGGATTTATAATAATTCCCAAGTAAAGCAAGATTACTTGAACACAGTTCAAAGGTCATTTCACTAGTGAAGGTTAAGACAAACAATTTTCATTTCCTATTACAATATTTTTGTGGTTATCAAGGTGAGCTTACCAGTTCCTGTGGAGCAGTCTCAATGTCTACTTTATGTGCTTATCTTCTTGACAGCTACCTGTGACAATGACATGATAGAAATGTACAGTGAACTAAATATTTTTGGTATACTTTGTTGCTTAGAGGCTTTTTGTTTCAAATCTGGTACATCTTCATAGCTAGAGCTTTGTTTTGTACAAGTTGCCCTTCAAAAACACATATGATTGTCTTCCAATTGACAACAGACTCCTGACTATCTAAGTCTATCCATTTCTGAAGGACATGCGGTTCCAGTCAGTTTATTTGATTAGTCGTATTAGAACTGAGCTAATCCATCAAGGTATTTGAACTTAATCTCAAACCATTACCAAGTTTCACTGCCATCTTGCATCAATAGGAATTAATTGCTCTAAAATATCATGTATTGTAGTAATTTTTTTAATATAATATATAACAGACAAGGAATCAATGAGTCATATATAATAACTTTACATAATAAAGGAAAATCACAAAGTCATCACTAGAGCTATCCCATTTCCAACCACTAAATCTGGTTACCTGTAGTGTGTCAGTACCTAATAAAAAAATTAATAATAATCAGGAGCCCATTAGGCTCCTCAAATAATACATATTAGTGGCAAAACATGTAACTTTTATCCACAAAGAAATACATAGGCGAGGAAGTATGGAGGCCAGGGGCCATGGCCCCCAGATTTTTCTTTTGATGCATTTGGCCAGCCCCCCCAGATATGTGGACATAACAGACACAATTGATGAACTCCATATAGCTAAACAATTCATTGAAGTGAATTGACAGAAAGAAAGAAAGTATTTTGGCATATTTTTAATCATCATAAACTATACCTGTGTTTACAATTAATTTACTTCAAAACAAAAATAAGTGTATACATAGGCATAAAACATTTTGATGCAGCAACAAAATTTCATAGTTGGGTGGGGTAGTTGAAAAGCAAAATGATTTGCCCCCTCCCCCCCCAGGCATTTTTTGCTTCCTCCACCCATGAAATATATAGACATCATACCCTTAAGAAGTTCTTTAATCTCTTCATGCTTTCTTTCAAAGGCATGGGAAGGATGTGAGGAAGTATCTTTAATGAAGTGATCATGAGAAAGAAATGGTTGACTTAGTCATACCTTCATCATTAATACCTAACAGGTGCTTCAACTTAGTAGCATATCTTATATCTCCACAAGTCTTCAACAGCTGAGATAATGATTTCCCATGAGGGGTCCCACTAATGTTTGTAATCCACCATTGTAAACCTTCTTCTAAAGCCAAGTGATAGTCATGATCACTGCTGGCCATTCTCTTGAGTCTTTCTCCTCTCTCCAGTGAGAACCTAGAAGACTAGTAAGCTCAGTCCATTTCTCTTACAACAAACCACTTTTAAAAGAAGTCGTAAAACACTGCTAAATTTAATTCTAATTGATCACAGAAATCAAATGACAGTCAAAGGACACAGTTATATGTTGTAATGGTTACCTATTTTAGGGTCCAGGATGAGTTCAACATCACCTGATAAAATGAGGAGAAGTAAGTAAAAACAACACTAGAGAGAAGTCAGGTTATCGCTACCATCATTTCCCAATTCTCCTACCATAGTGACTTCCACCCAGGTATCCACGGAGACCCCCCCCCCCCCCCCCCCCCCAAAAAAAAAAAAAAATATATAAGTTCATATCAGACGTTTTTTAGTAGCAGCTGGTATCTGATAACAATGCCATAAGCCAATCATTAATCCTCCATTGAGAGAGTCAATCATAAATAGGGAAGAAATAGTGTATCAAGAAGGAAAGTGGTTAGCAACAAAATAAACTAGAACTATATCTACTACAGAGCTATAACATCAAAGCTTAAATACAACCCAACAGACGGTAAGGACAAGTGTAAACTAAAAAATTACACATTAAAGTCAGGCGCTAAGAAATGAAAATTAACGCTTATTTAATAATGTCACTGTAAAAAGGAGATATAATAAGTACCTATTAACAAATAATTAACTCAATATATATGAAAATTGAACATAACATAAGATACACCCATAGACATTTGGATAAAGTGATTAAATGAAATACAAAATTACAATTAATATGCATTCCTACAATGAAACTAGTTGAGTTCTTAAAAAGTATTGATAAGGAGGTCCAGAGGCTCTGTGTGGGGGAAACCGGCAAAGAGTGCTTTTTTTCTGACTGAAAACAGGTGGCAAATCTTCATTGCCGAAAGGGGTGTGGGATTGTATATCAGTTAGGTCATCATAGGAACTATTTAACAGACACTCAATCATCATATAGGAGGAGTGGACTAGTAAGTGGACATACATGGCCTGAATGTGCATCAAAATGTGTCAAAACCAATTGTCTCATGTCCAGGTTCTACTAAGTAAGAACATGGACCTTTGACAGATGGTAAATCTTTAAGCCAGCCATTGTTTACAATCAAGGAAAATCACAAATTAAATTTTGGGTCACCAATCTGAAATATTCTCTATTCCTTAGAATAAATCTCATGATTTTCTTTTTGCATTTTTTTTTGCGTCATAGGTAACTATTTTGGTTAAGGTTGGTGTTTCCGCGAGATCACAAATGTGATTGGTAGAGTCTTCCAAAATTAACCATTAGTGGGTAGTGCTAGTGTTGTTGCTGGGAGTAATCCCAGTAGCTGAACAGGAATATGATTGATGAGTGTGAGAGGAATATTTCAACTGTTTCTTCACCCTCTTTTGAATGTTGCTAATATAGATCTCTCTGCCAAGACCATTAGATGCTGGGTGATATGGGAGCAGAAATTGATACGTTCATGTTCCATTTTCTTCAGAAAATTCTTCAACCTTACGATTGATATTAATCCAAAGATACCAGTCTAATGAATAGTTAATCATGATAATTAATAGCACTCATTTTAGAAACACTTATTTCCTGATATTGCTTACTACAAAACAATGGAACAACTCATGATATAAACAATGATATTTTTTGTTTAAAAAGAAACAACTCACTAAACACAAAGAACAACTCTCACTAAATAGGAAAAACGTGATACTGTCAACTCCATAAAAGTGCACGTACAAGACAAATATGACCTCAAGGGTTAGATCCCTTCTCCCCTGACTCAATATCTTTACATTATATTTTACAAAAGGAGTGATTGAAATTATATTGAGTGTTTCAGAAATTATATGATAGGATTGATTGTCATTATATGGGGAGTGGATATTAGGAATTCTGATATAGAACAGATACAACTACAATATTATGTATTAATTGCAATAAATGATAATCTAATAGGTACATTACCATACTTTAAATGGCATCTCATACTTCCATTGTAAGGCAGGGTTAACAGCTTCTACTCTTAAAATTACTTTTAGGACATTTGACTTATCTAACACTAGCTTCTTTATGGCTCTGTTTTCTTTAAAAAACTAGCAAATATTTATATAGATCTGAAGAACTCCATTTCACTAGTATAACATTGTTGAAATCAAACTCTTCAACACTGCATTTTCTGCCTTACGACATCCTCTATCCTCTTTTATCTTGTGATGACCATCAAAAAATAATTTTAGTGCTAGAGGGTGAAATGAGCTTAGACTAGTGAACTATAAATCCAGATTATAGTTCCCTAGCCAAAGCTTATTAAGAGTGTTGTTAGTGAGTATGGATTAAAAAAAAGTATCTAAGAGTGAAGTTGTGAACAATATAAGTATATAGTCCATAAAATGTAGTGATGGAAGGAAGCCAGCCAGTCCTGTTACAATGCTTTTATTCCACTAATGATAATATATAGTACGTTTTTGAAGTTTTATGAGTTACATCAGTAAATAACTACCATCCTCTTCATTGGATGAAGAAAATGTGAACTATACAAATAACAATAAAAATATTGAGAATGATAGTGTGTTGTATATGTACAGTGTATGAAGTTGAAGTATTAGAGGCCAGTCCAATCACTAATACTTTTATTTTCACAGAAATAATATATAGTAAGGATTTGAAAGTTTGTAAGTGACATCATAGGTGACATTCCTCTTCATTTGGAGAAGACAATGCCAATGTAAAATGGAAAAACTTTATCAATGGCTTAGAACACCAAATTAGTATGACCCACAAGCCTAGGAGTAAATGTTATTTTAATTAGTAACTTCATTTTGAACATATGACATCTCAAGATGATCTTTAATAATGTGGAGATTTAAATGTCCACTGCTGTTTACTAGGCAGTGCTATACATGACCCATAACATACATATTAGTAGGTGTCAACTATAGTAGAATGAATGGCAGATCCAACAAAGGCATTACTTTTTTTAATAAAATTAATATTCTGAGATTATATACAGTATAGCTATTTTTTATAATCTTTTATATAATCTTTGCTCTCTCTCTGAGGTTAGTGGTGTAATTTCATTGTTTAACATTTTATTTCTCTACATAGAAACAGATAGTGTGAATACATGTAGTATTTAATATTGGTAATAACAGTACACAGCTAAAACTTTTTATCTCTGTTCCCAGTTACTTTTTCTAGTAATTGTATGCTTATAAATATTATTATAAACTAAACCTATATTAAACATAAAAAAATTACAGGTTTTTATCCAACCAAAAACACATCAAAGTATGGAATATATTAAATTGAAAATTATTATTAAATCATTGAATTAAGAAGCAAAGTGGGTACTGTTAGTAATAGAGCACTTTATCATTAGTAAAAATGATTGCACAATATTCAGTTCATATTGCAGAAGCAATACATTTATACAATAATGAAGAAATCACTTTCGGGAAAAATTATAAAAAAAAACTCTTGGATCATGGATCTGGTGGACGTACATGAAGGTAGAATAACCCTTCGAATAACTTGGTTTTCTTTAAGACTTTCAGGTAGTTTTAAGAGATTGTTCTCACTCAATCTGATACCACGAACATCCAATTGTACAATACTACGATTTTTTTTTTAAGGAGATCAATCACATCAGTGTCTTGTTTTCTCAGTCTAGCCTGCCTTATAATAAGGGCTCTCAGGTTTTTTAATGAAGCCAATAATGGTACTCTTTTTCACTTGGTGATGATAACTTCAAACTAAAATCTGGAAGGGCTTACAAACAGCTTTAAGTAGATTGATATGACCACCAGAAGTAATATTGCTATCATGAATTTTCAAAAAGTTCAACTGAGATAAGAGAGGAATAAATTCAGCTAATTTGTCACAGCCTTTATTACCAAGATTACTGTGTGAAAGATTTAAGTAAGTAAAGGACTGCCACAAAGAAGATGGAAGTGTCATAAAATAATCAATACAAATAGATGGGATATTATTCCGCTTAAGATTTAGTTGTCATAATAAGACAAGAAACTTTGTTTTGGGCGTTGATACCAGCACATAACATTTCAAAATGCTCATCACTAATAAATTCTTTGTCAAACATCAATCCCAATTGCTGGTTAGCGAGTGCTAAATATGATCCAATAACATACATATCAGAGGGTAACAGGCGTTTTTCATGTGAACATGTAATACTGTAGTCCTATTAATTCTCTGACAAAGTGGTTTTCTGAGACTCATAGAGACAGTGAAGCATGTGGATATTATCTTGTTGACATGACCAACCAACACGATCAAAGTTACATGTTTTAGTCAAGCCACAAAGAAACTTCTCCACTTTTAACTCAACTTGCAATGGATATGACCTATTAATGAAAGGTGATATGCTGCTAAATATTCTTGTATTGATAAATGGAGAAAATTATAACTATAAGACTGGCCACAACTAATATGAATATGTTCTACTTTCTGCATTAGATCAAAACATTCAAAATCTACAGGAAGATGGTTGAAAACTAGCTGCTTTTTCTCAATACCTTCATAAGCTACCTGACATAGAGAAACGGAACTGCTGATAAACTTCACTAAAAATTGTTCTTAAAATTATTGCCAAGATACCAAATGCCATCTTTGTATATTGGATGACATTTAAGATAACGTAAAAGAGCTGTCTTTACTAATTTAGTGTAGAGTTGAGTCAATGTCTTTGGAGCATCTTCAATTGAACCTGATTCACGAAACACTTCCACCACTATAGCACAATTGAGAGGTATATACATGACAGAACGAATGTAAGGATATCGTTTAATTATTGCTGGAAGATGGATCTCTGTGTTTCCTCTGGAAATGCTTGTATGATATATTTATCAACATTCTCTCTAGTGAAACCGACTATTTCAATGTGTTGAGAAATACGATGTCTGTATCTCCACACAAAATTATTAGTAGCCCAGGGTCTGCTAGTAATAATTACTGTAGTTAATGGCAAGAGTTTACCAGTAAGTAGTTCATGAAAAATGATGTTGTTCCTTCTTTTGTCCTCAGGAAGTTCATCAAAACCATCCAAGAGTATACAGCAGTTTTTTCCCACGAGCTTCAATAATCTCTTTACGGAGATCTGCAGAGCTATTTGGGAAGAGATCAGCTATTTTTGATACTTCGCGAACTCTGGATCTCGTAATTGTAACAATGATAGTACTGAGTATTGCTGTAAGATCTCTCCTTTAGCCCAACGGCTACATACCTCCCAAGAAAACATAGTTTTACCAGATCCTGGAGCACCCTCTACAACAATACATTGAGGTTGACTACCATCTTTCAGATTAGCTAAGTCAGCAAATGTCATTTTTGGTCTTAGTTCCCTCAACATAGTCAATGTCACCTCGGATTATATGTTCATTGATCACTTTTCCTTCATGTAGGAACACACCCCTGCCTTATTAATCCACAGCAAATTAATGTATTCATTCATTTGTACTGGGGGCCATTTTGGATCTGTTTTTGTGTAATTCTCTCAGTAAATTGCCTGAAGATAATTAAAATATATCTGGACTGCAGAATGAGGTGAAAAGGGTAATTTGACTTGTGGGTCATTGATGTAAGATCTATAAAATGAATTTACATATAATATTGTACCAAACAAAAATAGGGCTACCTACATTTTAGACATTTCTCTTTTAGCTTGTTAGCCAGTCCTACTGTGGTGGGATCTTTCTCCAGGACTTTAATAAAGACATAGAGATTGTCGACACTCCATTCAATTTTTGGTTCTACACACTGCATTAGTTTACTGACCTTGATAGCTACGTTCTAGACCTAGACTACAAACATCTCTATAAACATCAAAGCCAATTAATTCTGCTTGAAGTAACTGTCCAGCAAAACACGACGGGATCTTGTATTGCACTACTAACGTCAGCAAAAAGAGCAATGAAGGCTTTGTACTCTTCGGAGCTGCGTCCAGAATCCTATGATTAGCTATTAATTAGAACAGATCTAATAAACATTTAATTATTTACCTTCTTAGCGGCCATTCTATCTAATCAAAGATATTAGATGCAATCAATATTAAGAGAATGACAAACTGATTGAAAGTTAGCCGGAACTGATAGTTTCCGTACTGTCAGAAGACACACCCACAGGCCACTCCCCCCATTTTAATGACATCATAACAACATGCAACGTCACATTGGAAGGAGGAGTCAAAAGAACTCGCAAATCAGAAACTGAGGAAGCAAAAACTTTGGAAGTACTCGACGAGATCTAATGTCCTCTTTTGACTTATGGACTCAGACACTGAAGTAATGTAGCACCGTTTCCCCCCGGCGACCTAAACCAGGACAGAGTCTTGGAGGAACCGAGCCAGGGAGAACCAGTCGCTGAGGACTAAGAAACGCAAGGTTTTTCCATTTCATATAACCAGCGAACTGAGAAATCTGTACAGATCTGGCATGGTCGGCGTTGGTGTGCAGTATTCGAGTCTCATTGACGCTGCTTGTCAGAGAACTGGTCCTCTCAAAAGCTCAAGTGAAGGTCAGTAAAAAGACTCTTAGAGTTCTTACTCTTAAAAGCGTCTATGTTCGTCAGTTTGTCGTTTGGTGCTAAGATAGTGTAAAACCTTTTATTCACTGAGTTCAGTGAGGAGAGAGCCTTTCAGTCTAACATCCATAGCAATAATATGTATCTCCAACCTTTCCTAATAGTTCTCTATTATGTTCTAGTACAATCAGTTATCATTAATGCAGTTTTAGCTAGCTATCTTTTATTACATGCACAATCATTGAATTTACTTATGTTAGAGTACTTTGGACCTCTAATGCAAAGTTTTTTATTTGTCTAGTCTTTTGTTCTATTGTTTGTATTCTTTGAAAACTGAAAGTGTACAAAATGATACTCTTTTTAACTTGAAAACCGTCTTGTTAGTTTGAGCTTAGTTTTAAATGACTGTATCAATAACAGGAGAACATAGTGTAACATTTCAATCGCATTCACATTTTAACTATATAGGACTATTATGTAAAATGTATTCAAATTTTTAAAATAATTCTAAGTATTTTAGAGATGTTGTCTTTGCTCATGCCTTCTATAATAGTCCACCATCAGCTATTAGAGGTAAATTGATAAAACCATCTTTTGGGAGTCAGGTGTTTTTCTTCATCACTATGAATTTCTATACAGCAAGCATTTTGGAGAGTAAGCATTTTGTTCTTAATTCAATTCATATATCATGAGCTATTCAGCATTGAGAAACAAATTTTATTTACTTTGGTATCCACTCAGTAACTGTACTCTTTATAAGTTGGAATAAGGAGAAGTATTAGCATACATACGGTGTGAATTATTTTACTATATTTTTAACTGTTGATCTAGTAGTTTTAGACTCTATTTCAATTGATAACATTATCTCCAGGCTTAGGTCGGTTGTCTACTGTTAGCATTCAGTTATAACATAGTTTTATCTCTCTAATACTATGCCTGTTTTAATGCTATTCCCAGTATATACTATGTTAGGGCATTATCTACAGTGCAAAGTGTAGTACCGATGTAGTAAGCTAGACAATGGAATGGGACCTGTATTAGTCACTGATCCTTTCAGTGTCTGCTACAACAAATACCAATGTCTTTGTTAGAATGTTATCAATGTCGTATGTGATATGGTGTGTCAAGTTAAGGCCTGCCTCAATCATAGGATTCTAGAGAAGGTGTCTTTAGCCATGGTTCTTAAGCTGTTTGTTATTATGAATACCAATGTTCCTGTTAGAATGCTATCAGTGTTGAGTGCTATGTATATTGTGTAGTAAAGTATGTCAAGGCCTCCTCATCGTGCTTGTTGAGTTGATATGGTTCAGGAATTTTTAGCCATGGTTCTTAACCTGTGTAGTATTATTGTGAATACCAATGCTCTTGTTAGAATGTTGTCAATGTTGAGTGCTATATGTGTGTGTGTATTTTTAAATTAAGGTTGGTTCTATATCTGTGTGGAGATATGGGGACACTAAGAGGTTTTTTCAGCTTTGATTCTCAGCTTTTAAATGGTATGTGTAATGATGTCCTGTTGTCTTGTGTACATATACTGTCTTAAAGCTTGCCTTGCTTTGTGTGGACTTCAAGAGTTTGTTATTTCAAAAGTCTTTAATCCTGATTCTCAGCTTATGTTGTAGCACACACTATATTACTCTAATGTTGATAGTATTTTGAAGTCACTGAGCCCTAGTCGTATTTGATGTTACTGGTTAGAGTTCACAAGGCAATAACTGATGAGTTAGATGACATTTAGATGTTGTATTGTAGCATTTTGGATTTCAGGTAATATATCTACATCACTGTGTTTTACCAGAAATGCTGTGATAGACTGTTATCTAGTCCTGTTGAGTTGGTAGTAATATTGCAATTATTGCAAATAATAGTTGATATTCTAGTTCCATATAAACTAAAGCACAGTGATTATCTGTAATTAACTTGCTAGTTGATGAGCTAAAGCTAATATCTACTGACATAGAACTACTACCAGCTGCAATATTACCCACTACCCAGTATACACAATATTTTTATTGTTAGCTTTGAGTATCCCAATGTATGCATATTACAATAGAGTATTTAGACTACGTACAGTGGACTGCATAATAGTACATATTACAATATATTATGTTTAACTGTATATGGAAACACTATTATATTGTGTATATATATATATGGCAGTAGTCAAGTAGTCAGATGCTGTATAAGTGACTGCATATTACTGTATATAAACCTGACTGTACTATATTATATGATATGTTAGTACACGTCAGCAATCATGTACTGTGTGACGTGACTTCATATTACTGTGTATAAAATCTAACTATACTATATTTGTATGGTACTGTCAGTACATGTCAGTTATCAGGTACTGTGTGACAGTGACTGCATATCACAGTACCTAAGTGTGTACAAAGTGACTTTTCTAGCACCAGGTACTGAAGAAGCAGATTACTGTAATTGTTTTGATTAGGGTTTCACTTTCATTATAACTGACCTTATGTAGATATTTCACATACGGCACTTGTATACCTTTCTTTGAGGTGTCCCTCTATAATTAAATAGATCAATGAACAGTGTTATTTTTTCACGTATTAGCAAATTCTTTAAGGTTTGATCTGTATGGTACTGTCTGTGATGAAACTGCTCACTAAATAGACATTTTCATATTCTTGTTTCTCTCTCCATATTAGATATTGATGAAGTTTATATTTGAATATCAGTACATGCCATTCTAAGCTCAAGTATAATGGAAGCTCTCTATAGAGTACTTTCATTTATAAAAATTGTCCTGCATAGTCCATATCAAAGACACCTTTATACTAAGTACAAAATCTAAAAGTGTCTAGTATTGACAGCTTTATTATAAACTATCATTCTATTTGGACTCCATAGGTTTTAAAAAAGGGACAGGCTCTTGTTTTGAAAATACATTAGATGATGTTAGAATAAGTATATTCTTATTGATTTATCAATGCAGGAGGAGTCTCACTGTTAATAAATGAATGGAATAGTCCAGTTAAACATTTTTGCATCAGCTTAACTTTCCTACACATAAGCAAGGCTTGATTTATAGATACTAACTATTTGCTAATACACTTCTTATGACTGCCCTCAACAAGTTCCTTTACATTTGACTTCAATTATACACAACTCCTACAGTATAGTCTATTGCAGTAACAGTCTCCTGTGATGGTTTTTTTGGGAAAAAATTGCTAGCTTGCATAGTCAACTGACAACAGTTATAGCTATGTCAATACTGCACATAAACACGTATATTGTTTGCTTGCTATTGCTTGCTTCAGTGAAATCCCCTGCCACATTGGAATGTAACTCATATCTTAGTGTGTTATTATTTCAAAATCCTGACTTGCCAAGTTTGTAGTGAAGACTCATTGCTGTGTAGTAATATGATATTAGAATGCGTGCCTGTGTCATTGACTCACTGGTATTAGTAACTCCTCTGTACCTTGGAATTTAGTTTTGACCTCTTGGTATTCACTGTTGTTGTACTGCTAACATATGTCTAACTTTTTAGTTACTTATTATATTTTCTTCCTCATTAAACAGTGGAATTCTTTGCATTAAAACCTCCTTATAGTAAACAGTTTAGGAGCTTGAAAAATGTTCCGTAGTGTAGAAAGTGTTCTTGATACAAAAATTAGTGTTGTAGAGCACAGGTGTTTTAATTGTAGAAGGTGTTGAAGTGACTTTAGTAAAGGATTCACTGTACAGACATACAATAGAACTATTGTATCCTCCCATGGAAGTATGTCTTCTATATAGAACTGATGTTCTACAAGTGTCTCAAGACGCATGTAGTCTATGATATATTAGTTAGTAGATGGTACTATATATATATGGCTTTTTATGGTGCAATGTAGATCCACTTCGTGTAAAGTATTTGAACTGATTAATCTAATACTGTACAAATGAATGCAAAGCATCCTCTTTTAGACTACTCTAGTGTTACTACCCTTCACTGTCATACTGGGACAAGTCACAGATAAATACTGTAATGACTAGCACAGATTACATGACATGTAGTACTATTATTGCTAAAACACTTTCTACAGTTTCAGATATATAGCTGGTATATTATTCTGGATAAGAGGGTGTTGATAATTAGAGTGCTGGGTAAGCAAGGCTCCACTATATATGTTTTTTTTCCTACATTTGTATTATCTAAAACACCTACAATTAGTAGATACACTGCATGTACATGTACATATAGGAACTATATTGTCTATAAAAGGACGGAGTTAGCTAAGCGTCAACTTGGAGCCATTACTCTGTAGTATTAATATATTCAGACTTATTAGTGTCAAATGCATCAATTAATACCTTCTTGGTATGTGTTTTTAGTACAGTTTAACTAATGTTTGTGTACTATTGTTCCTGTACCTTCTTAGAATCACACACTATTGTTATAAGTTCACTGTGTATAGGTAGTATGTTATAAGTAGTACCGCAGTATGTAAATATATGTAAATGTTTGTGTTCAAACTGTTCCAGGAATCTCAGTAATGATCTACAGTTCTGTATTTGGTATGTAGTGAAGATTTAAAAAGAAATACCACAATATGAACTCAGTCTCTAAGAATGCCTGAGACCCTTTTTGTTGCCAAAATAACTTGCTTTATTCATTTAGCAGTTTTAAAATTTACTCTGTAGGAGATATGTGATGGAGAATCACCCAATGTTAACTGAAATTTAAGGAACCTCTTGTATAGGACACTTTGAACTGCAGACATCTCTTTATTAAGTATTATTTCCAAAGTACACTCTATAAATTTCTCATTACTAAAGAGAGCTCTTGTCCATTACATTATCCTATTAAAATACACTGACTTAACAGTCATTTCCTATCCTTAATATTGAGTGTATAGCACTTTACAAATCTCTACTTGACCTTATCCAATATCATCAATCATCTAACCATTTACAGTTACTCTAAGTATATTTAGTAGTGAAGCACTAAATATATTAGCAATGGTAGTAGTCATAATATAGGTACTGTTATATGTTTATGTAGTAGACGTCAATTAAGCCAGTGTATACATCGGTCTTACTGTCACTAATGCTGTATCTTGTGTGTGAACATTAGTGCACGTAGCAACAGCAGTATCGTGTACTGATAATTAGAGCATAATATTATATTTGTGGTTGGTCGAGTCTAAATTGATTAAATGCTACAACTACATCTTTTTAGTATTAATACATGTAGATTTGTAAGCCTCTTTGCAGTTGGGACTTTGAAATGTATGTAGTATAGTATAGAGATGTCCTTAACGTTGAGTTTGAACAATAAACTAAAGTATTAAGTCAAATGTCTTGTAATTAGAATTTGCCCTTATTCAAAGCTAACTAGTTTCTTTATAGATGTCAAAAGACATATTAACAGGAGCTCTTTCAACATGTAAACCACGAGCTGTAATTTTTTTTTTACAATGCCACGAGCTGTAATTCTTTTTTACAAGCGATATTATTTTGATCGCATCTCTGTGTCTATTACTACCAGTACACTAAATTAATATAATTAGTGTGGTATATCCTCCAGTTTTTAATTGATCAAATGTTGTCTTAAAATGCACTAGAAGACCACAGAGTCACTGACTAGAGTAAGAGTGTGAATACCTTTCATACATCTAACATCATATATCTCTCCCACACATGTATCTCCATGTAGCATTAGTGCTTACGAGTTTTGTAGTAATTTCGTATGATATAATATTTATATACTCCTTGTACTGACTTAAGGGTATTTACTGTAGCGGAACCTCCCTATAGTTGACACATTGGGAACTTAGAGACTATTATAGTAAAGATGGTATGTGGATAATGCACTATAGTGTTAATATGGGACTGCAGTCTGTAACAAGTAACTATGTATATCTTTAAGTTTCCATGTGGAACATAGGGCTATCTCCCCTTCTTTTAACATTTGTCTTCTACATATATACATGTATTATGTACATGTATATGTACATGTATATATACATGTATTTGGTTTGTTTCTAGAGCCTTTTCTCAGTTCATTTGTTTGAGTTAGTCTAAATATAATCATTGTCTATTTTTTCATACTAGTTATGTCTTCTGTAATTTATTGTTTCCTTGTTCTAGTAATGGAGGTAATGGTTTTTAATATTAGTACATGTACATATTGTGTAATATTTACCACTCCTCTCATTAGTCAAATCTAATTACAACTAATGGTCGGATAACATAATTATAATAGCCCTTATCTTTTGTTGACTGTATTGTTAATTTGATCCCACACTTGAATAGATGCGTTATTGATTTGTTTTTTAGAAAGGGGGGGGGGGGGGTAGGACAGTATTGGCTAGATACTGAGTGAGTGCTATTTACATTAATATGTAGTGTAGTAAGGGAAAGAGATGGAGGAAGGTTATACATAGTATGTTCACTAATTACTCAAGTGTTGACAAACTCGTGATCCCACTTACTAGTTAAAACCATATTGATCTACATTAGATCCTAGTAGAATGACAAGTCTCTTATCTCCTACACACACGCACACACACAATATGATATATTTGTATTAGGTTTTACACATTAGTAATAACATACTGGATTACCTTACAGTTTAACTATATTAATAATAGGCTCTTAACATTATTAAGAGTATGCGCTAATATTAGCTATTAAATGTAGTAGCTTTTATAATATGTTGAGTCTAGAGCTTACTAATGGTAGGTATCCTAGGTCACTGTAGTAAGTACTGATGTTCACTAGTCTAGAACTTGCTAATGGGTAGCTATCCTAGGTCACTGTGGTAAGTACTGATGTTTCACTAGTCTAGAACTACTAATGGTAGCTATTCTAGGTCACTGTAGTAAGCACTGATGTTCACTAGTCCTAGAGCTACTAATGGTAGCTATCCTAGGTCACTGTGGTAAGTACTTACTAATAGATAATCCACCCCTCTACTGGTTTGTTATATCAGTTGGTTCAAGGTGGTTTGAGCTTTTTAGAACCATAGTCTGTGGTAAAGGTTACTAATGGATCTGTGGTGGTTTCTAATAATACTCAGTAGTCTGATTCCTGACCACAGTGACCTTATTACATTTGTCTGAGGTAACTAAAAAGGGAGCATCAATGAAATACAAACTTGTTGCTTTTCATAAAAGACGCTTTGATTTAAATACATCCTTTATATCAAAGCCACTTTGTGCTTGTCCTTTCAATATTGAATACTAACACACACTGTAATATCAGCAACTGTCCTTAGTATAGATTTCTCCCCAATTAACACACATATATAAGTAATTATTGAATGATATATTAAAGTATTAGTGTCACTCTAGATCAACTGTCTTAAATACAAATATTCACTTCCTTTCTAATAATTAGGTTTATATAATCACAAACTTGTTAGGCTCTTTTTATTAATACATACAAACTATATATATATATATATATATTATAATGTCTGTTAATGCATATGGTATGAAATATTTATCATTGTTTAGATATGCATATTTATGTACTCATATGCATCATTGATTGTTGTAGATATACTCTGTTGTTCTAACTGCCCACATATTTTCTCTCCCACTTTTAAGATAACTAATTTTACATGTTTTTTTATGATAGAGTTGGATTAAGAGAACCAAATATCATCAACGTAAAATCCTCAAACAAGACAAGAACGTGATACCAATAACATTTATTCCACTCATCACGATGACGATCATAATATGTCATATCTTGATACTTCAGTTGATGATGATCACAATGCTATTTCCTTATATGGTCAAGATAATGTGCCCACAGCAACCTTCACTGATCACCCGAGTGTGGTCTTGTTAGAGAATAGCTCCACCCACGATGTAATCCCTTCTTTAAGAAGACACGTTGTGATGCCAAGGGAACAGGAGAATGATGTGTCAGTATTAGTCTGACAACTCACCACAATCATGACAAAAGACTTAGAGTACCTGACTTAAGAACAGAAGGTGAGTATTGCTCCTATTAATTATATTCTTGATTGGCCAGCTGTATTATGTACAAGTACATGAAAACATCATTGTACATGTACTAGTTATCTATTGAAAGTGTACATGTAAACATGAGATGTTGTAGATTGATTTTGTTTTTGTGTTTTTTGACAAATTAGCTTATTAGAAATGGACTGTTGTTGTCAATGAATGTTGTTAGATTGACTTTCTGTTAATTACTAGTCTAGCTAATGGGTAGCTATTCTGTGTGATTATTGTAAGTACTAGTCTAATGATAGCTATCTAAGTACACTGTGGTAAGTACTGATCTAGAGCTTATAATGGTAGCTATCCTAGGTCATTGTTGTAGGTACTGATGTTGACTAGTCTAGAACATACTAATGGTAGCTATCCTAGATCACTGTGGTAAGTACTGATGTTCAATAGTTTAGAGCTTACTAATGGTATCTATCCTAGGTCACTGTGGTAAATACTGATGTTCACTAGTTTAGAACCTACTAATGGTAGCTATCCTAGGTCACTGTGGTAAATACTGATCTAGAGCTTACTAATGCTATCTATCCTGCTAGCTATACTTTCTTTACTTAAGAAATAGATAATCCACTCATTACTTATCAATTCTCAACTAATTATATTTTAACGACTACAGATACTCAATAATAGTACTTCACAATATCACAGTACATCACTATACATAATTTATATGTCATATATAGTACATACTTATCTAACTCGTTCATAAAAGGCTTCACTGCATACTTGTTACCTGGAACTCCTACTTGGTAGAGTATTTAGGGTATTCTAGCCATTTTGGAATTTATATAATAGTATATGCCACATAAGGACATATAAATATGTGTATTGATGTATTATGAAGTGACCAAAGAGTAAAATTATAATTGTAGTTAATAGTATTATAATCCTATACTATAGCAATGTATTTGAAGTGTTGTATCAATTGGTTTCCTTAATATGATTGTGTTTACTTGTTATGGGTGAGTTGTTGCCCTGGTATCTCAACTATCTGGGAATCAGACCTATTGTGTATTAGCTGAGTATGCTGTTGTATTAGTAGCTAGCTATAGGACTTCTGGTAGTCTAGGTGATTATTCTGTTAGGAGTGGCTAAGTGGGTATTAGGCTTTTTGGTGTAATGAGATAACAGTGCTAATTGATCTATGTTAATGGAGTAGTCCAAGATCTACTAATGTTTCATACTATTGTGATAATACAACACTTTAGGTCATGTACTAATGTTTACTGTTGTGTAAGCAGTAATGTTTATTAGTCTAGAATTAGCTATCCTAGACCACTGTGGTAAGTACTGATGTTCATTAGTCTAGAGCTACCAATGGTAGCTGCCCTAGGTCACTGTGATGTTTACAAGTCTAGAGCTACCATTAGTAAAGCTCTAGACTAGTGAACATCAGTACTTACCACAGTGAGCTAGGATTACTACAATTACTATGATTAGTAAGCTCTATCCTAGATCACTGTGGTAAGTACTGATGTTCACAAGTCTATAACTTACAATTGGTTGATCACTATAGTATGTATTGATATTGCTACTTGCTAGTTTAGATCTTACTAATCGTAGTATTTGTACACAGACATTCATTTAATTTCAGTATATCCCTGTTTTACTTTGTCAGCCAAACTGACATCCTAATATTAAAGGTGATATATCCTTACAGTTAGTTCTCTATGGAGTTAAGTTTTCTATAGGGAACATTACCAAATACATAATGGGATTTAAACGATCAATAACTATGTGTACTGTAACTGTACTGAAATATCTATATTATTATCAGTACTTCAGTACAGCTGTTTCTCTCTGCCTTCATCTCATCCCTATATACCTGTATATATAAAGATTGTGATAAGCAATATCATTCTATAGTAAATTCTATGGCGCATATTGTTATTTAAATATTTAGAATCATGCAAAACGTCACTTAGTTTACTGCATACGTGTACATATATTATATGTACTGTGTGTGTTAAGTAGTGCACAAGATATGAAGATTTGTTTATGGTATAATAGTGAAGACCTACTTTACATGTAGTAAAACATTTACATATAGTTTTATTAAATAGATGAGTGCTTCACTATGTTTCGCTACTACAATGATTTGTAACTGACTAGGTTAGCTACCATTAGTAAGCTTTAGACTATTAACATCTATATATACCACAGTGACCTAGGTTAACTAATTATATAAGTCACTGTAGTAGGTACTGATGATGTTTACTAGTCTAGAGCTTACTAATTGTAGCTATCTTAGGTCAGTATGGTAAGTACTGATGTTTATTAGTCTATAGCTTACTAATGGTAGCTATCCTATGTCACTGTGGTAAGTACTGATGTTCACTAGTCTAGAGCTTACTAATGATAGTTGTCCTAGGTCACTGTGGTAAGTACTATGTTCACTAGTCTAGAGCTTACTAATGGTAGCTATCCTAGGTCATTGTGATAAGTACTGATGTTCACTAGTCTAGAGCTTACTAATGACAAGTTTACCTTGTTACTTATAATGTAACATTGTTACCAGCTAACATTACCACAGTCACCCAGATAGCTTACTATTAGGACAGTTTAGTATAGACAACAGATGTTCTCCTACTGGACTTTTATGAAGTGTGAATGTAATGTTGTAGTTTCGACATTAGAACTTGATGGACCAGATGTATAGCGAGCATTAGTAATTATGACAGATGATCAAAATTAAGTTAATGCATTACACTGTCTTACGTCACTGTGGTAATACTGATGTTCACTAGTCTAGAACATACTAATGGTAGGTATCCTATGTGACTGTGGTAAGTACAGATGTTCATTAGTCTAGAACATACTAATGGTAGCTATCCTATGTCACTGTGGTAATACTGATGTTCACTAGTCTAGAGCATACTAATGGTAGCTTTCCTATGTACTGTGGTAAGTACTGATGTTCACTAGTCTAGGAGCATACAATAGTAGCTATCCTATGTCACTGTAGTAAGTACTGATGTTTGTTAGTCTAGAGCTTACTAATAGTAGTTATTGTAGGTCATAGATAGCCAGAAGGTTACCCCGTTCATAGTCCTACATACCACACCCCTTGACTACTGTGGCTTTGCATACCCTCGCATATTTTTTGTACAAGTACAGCATGGTACCAGCTGTCAATCTGGCAATGCACTCATGTACATGTGATATTCACATGTTATGATAATGCATGCATTACGTCCTAAAATCTCAATTCTAACACCTCATAAACTGTATATAGAGGGAACCTCCCTTTTCTTTGCTTATCATAAAGATATTATCAATGTAGAGACTAAGTTAGTATGAGATTAAAAGAACATTTTGAGATATTTTATTGTAAATGAGTAATTTCTTATTTTTTTTGGTGAAAACTAGAACTTTGTGTGTTCTTAATAAAGGATCTTCCCCATTGTGTTCTTGATATAAGGGTCTTCCCCATTGTGTTCTTAATATAAGGTCTTCCCCATTCATGTTCTTAATATAAGGATCTTCCCCATTCATGTTTTTTAATTTTAGGGTCTTCCCATTCATGTTCTTAATATAAGGTCTTCCCCATTCATGTTTTTAATATAAGGATCTTCCCCATTCATGTTCTTAATATAAGGATCTCCCCATTCATGTTTTTAATTTAAGGGTCTTCCCCATTCATGTTTTTAATATAAGGATCTTCCCCATTCATGTTCTTAATATAAGGATCTTCCCCATTCATGTTCTTAATATAAGGATCTTCCCCATTCATGTTCTTATATAAGGGTCTTCCCTATTCATGTTTTTAATATAAGGATCTTCCCCATTCATGTTCTTAATATAAGGATCTTTCCCATTCATGTTCTTAATATAAGGGTCTTCCTCATTATGTAGCGTTTGAGCAATACACTAAATATGTGGTTAGAACAATAGTGGTAATTTGTTACTAATTTTTTCGTTTTTTTGTTACTTTAATGACATGTTTTAGTTTTGATATGAACATGATGTCATTGTTTTTTTGTACATGTACAATGTACCTCAAGTAATTAGATGTAATTAAGTGGTTTCCTTTATTCCCTATACTTTAGTATAGTACACTATTATGTACTTTAAAACTGTCCTGGATAATAGGAAGATGGTCTGTATTAGTCCTACATCTCATTGCCTGTAATAGCGCCTATTAATCATTATTTGTAATTGTCCTAATAAAAGGGGTATACTCTTTCAGACATCACTATTGTACACCAATAAGTTATCTTTACATTTGAGAATTAATAATAATGTTTGAGACTAGAGAGTTTAAAAATCCAATCTCCTTAGTCATCCTGTGGAATTTTCCAGGTGTGGGTATTTTGTAAAGTACTATTAGTCTTGGGTCTATTATCTCTAGATATCAACACCTGTACTGTGGAGATACCTATATATGTACATATTAATAATATTTACACATATTTGCTATGTTTGTTTTGTAGGGTTTGTATTAAGTTGATGGTTGGTTTGATATCAAATGTTTTAGCCTCAAAAATGCCTTAATGATCCTTTCTGAATAGCACCAACAAACTATTAGGTTTCAGTATGGTTTCATATATGTCATATACTTGTATATAGTTGTTATAATGTGTTGTTATAGTATGTGTAATATAACCCTCCCTTTACTAATGATGATGATAATAGCACCATTTACTAAAATAAACTGGTGTGGAGTTTCCAAATGACTGCTATTAACCAGCTGCTACCCTCGCTTTGGGTTTTAGGCGTTCTCATGTGAACCACAGCCACTAAGTCTAGCCTCAAATAAAAGAGTTCTTACATACTAACCCTCCCACTTGTAGTAGTATTAGTAATATTCAATACTATAATACCCCTCCCTTGAACTGGTCAAGTGTTGTACTCTATTGCAAAACATAATAAGTCCTTCCCACTGGTAAACGCTAATAGATTTCCCTCCCTACCTTCTGGTCAAACTGGTTTATTGGGCAATAAAAAGTTACTCCCCTATTAAAATTGAAACACTAGTCGTGAGCGATGTTTAATATAAGCAGGTAATTTTGTATCTTCTCATTTATCGCTATATTAACTAAGTCGTAATGTACTTCAACGAACCATTGCTATGATAAAAGTCTGCATTAGTAACATGTTGAAATATGGGTTGTGATTGTTCTCAACAGATTGGGTTGAGTGTGCTTTTTGTCTTCCTGAGTTCTTTGAAAACAAGCAGGATATCAATTGACTTTTATGCTACAATGAACCTGAGATAGAGATATTAAGATAGTCTTGTGAAGATGGTACAATTTTTAACAAGTAAACTTTATCAGTACACTGATATTGCTTCATTGATACTACTGGTAGCTGTTAATGACTGTTACTGGTTTCTTGGCTCTCTTCCAACTTACGTATCGATAATTGTAATAATAAGTCTCTTGCTAATGTCAGGTTTGTTAAAACCTGTTCTACCTGTTGTTGTTGTGTCCCAGTAACGCAACCCTATTACTGGGGAAGGAGTTCCTTCTCTGAGGTTCCATTGTTTTTACTCCTTATTATCTAATACAAACTAACCCGCCTACTACTGTTAAAGGTTCTCAAGAGATGACCCTTGTGTATTATGCTAAGAAGCACTGTTACATCATGTACTCTGAAGTACATTGTACCAATCAAGCAATGTTAGATAGGCGATTTTCAATGCAGTGTTGTAGGAGGTACTTTAAATGTGAATGTAATGCTTGCATTCTGTTCCCATAAGCCAAATCATAGACATTTATAGTACAATATGGAGTTAGTACTGCATAAATGAACACTTGTTTTTCTGCATGATATCCAAAGCGTACAATAGTATCCAAAAGTATTCAAAGGTATCCAACATATTCAAAGATGCATACCTAAGTCACCTGTTTTTTTTTTACTCTAGTACTGTCACATACCATCTCGACACTCCTTAGATTCTAACTGACAATACATTACCATCTACGTATTCTGTAGTAGGTATTACATTGTAGATCAATAAACCACAATCTCAGTACCATATTTAATGTGGTTACCTAAGGGAACATGGTTGTAAAGGGAAACCTGCGCTATATAAAGTACACCTCACTACCACAACGCCTCTATAAATGAGACACAGAAAGGGACCAAAAAAGTCTCTTAAGTTGGACACTTACAGAAAGACAGAGTAATCCTAACTATGGAGTTTGAATAATGCACAAAAAGTATCAGGATAAAGTAGAAACAATGACTTTGAGTATGAAAGGAGTATGTAATTTAGAGCGTTTCCTTTGCAAGAGGTTCTGGTCTATCAGTGACTAGAACAAGTGAAATACTTGTACATGTACATGTATTAATTTTAGGTACCCTTAATTCATTTAGTTTCTCCTTTCTTCTTTTGTTATAAAATCATAAAAGCCCTCGCAAGTATCAGTATGATTTAAAACTACATGTATATATAGATCCAATTATGTATTATACTATTAACGTATCAATAACCACCTGTGTAGTAAGATTTGTGTGTGAAAACTCTTAAGATTTCCAGGGCTTGGCACTCAAGTATTCGGATACCACCTGGTGGCTAAAGGTATCCTGGTACACTGGTTGTTAGGGGTCTTGGTAGCACCTGTTGATCGCGTATTAACAAGATATAATGTGTGGTTAATTATTAAATAATGTGAATGATATTGTTTGTACATGTACATGTAGTTTTTGATATCTGGTACCCCATACTGTTTGAGACACATGCCCATACTGGTTTTGGACACATATCCATACTGTTCATTACCCTTAGACACATACTCATGCTAACTTTTGTTGGTTCAATTACCATGTTATCCTTTGTTAAGTTTCAGACACATGCCCATACTGTCCTTAGACACATACTCATGCTAACCTTTCTTGGTTCAATTACCATGTTACCTTTTTAAGTTTCAGACACATGCCCATACTGTCCTTAAGACACATACTCATGCTAACCTTTGTTGGTTCAATTACCATGTATTCTTTGTTAAGTTTCAGACACACATGCCCATACTGTCTTAGACCACATACTCATGCTAACCTTTGTTGGTTCAATTACCATGTTATCCTTTGTTAAGTTTCAGACACATCCCCATACTGTCCCTTAGACACATACTCATGCTAACCTTTGTTGGTTTCAATTACCATGTTATCCTTTGTTAAGTTTCAGACACATGCCCATACTGTCCTTTAGACACATACTCTGCTAACTGTTGTGTTCAATTACCCTGTTATTCCGTTGTTAAGTTTCAGACACATCCCCATACTGTCCTTTAGACACATACTCATGCTAACCTTTGTTGGTTTCAATTACCATGTTATCCTTTTTTTAAGTTTCAGACACATGCCCATACTGTCCTTTTTTTAGACACAATCCTTTCATGCTAACCTTTGTTGGTTCAATCATTACCATGTTATCCTTTGTTAAGTTTCAGACACATTCCCATACTGTCCTTTAGACACATACTCATAACCTCTCTTTATTAGTTTATCATTCATATATATGTAAAAGGTTGCCATGGTATCATAATTGTGTCCTGATATTCATAATCAAGTTTGCATTGTGGGTTGTCTTAAGTATTTCAAAGATTTAGGGAGTATCTTTGTGTTTGCCAAACCTCAAACATTACCCTCGCCATTTTACCACTTGTGTGTTTACTTATCTGTAATCCAGTTATTAATAATGGAATCTGTTGTCTAATATCATTTTACTTAGTAAATGTTTTATGATACCTACAGTGTTGTATTTTTCGAAGATACCAATTGAGCCTATTCGGATTAACTACTCTAAAAAGAGGACACGCCCTTTAATTAGGACATTTAAATTTGACCTACAAGAACGATGGTACCTACTCTGTAACTATTAAAAAGATGGCATCCCTTTAATTAGGACATTTAAGTTTACCGACATGACACAATGTCCTACTCTGTAACTATTACAAATTTAAATAAGGAGATCTCTTTAATTAGGGACACTTCAATTGATCCTACATGAACAATGTCTTACTCTGTAACTACTGAAAAGAGGACATCCCTTTAATTAGGACATTTATAATTGAAACAATTGGAC
>NW_024533080.1:0-62241 GCF_016097555.1 Gigantopelta aegis
GATTACTTTAAATAAAGGCTTATGAAGGAACCTTGCTGAGTTTTTGAAGACACCCCAACTTCTCAGACTCCTCAATGAACTAATTCCAAAGTTGGTTTGGGAAATTACAAGATACGGGTAATAAACCCTGCTCATTTCTCTTCAAATTAGGACAAATTATAAAACTTTCCAAAAATGTGTTCTAACTTTACCTTACTTTTATATTTACAATAAAACAATAAATGAGTTTTGGCATTTCTCCTTTGTTCTGCCATGTAACCATGGCTTTCAAACAACCCCATTAGACAATCTATTCAATACAAGACATTGGATAAGTGGCTTTTAGTCAACCATTTTATCTCTTACCATCCCTCAGAACACATATCAAACTTTTAAATATTACGTTCAAAATTTTTATCAGGTAAATTAATACTGTTTTTTGTCACAATTGGACTTCGGTCTGGTTGGAGAACCCTTTGTTGTGTGGCCTGTTTTTGAACTTTGTTTTACATTTTTTAAGAATGTTGACACAAAGAAATTGAATGGCTCTTCTACAATATCTAACACAAGTAACCACATCATCCGGGTGATTAATGAAATGATACTATACCACTAGCGTCTTGTGCGCATTTGCTAAACGGAGGGCCTAGTGTTCTTTCTTTGGTATGTCAGAGAGAAGTGACCAAAGACAGGAATATTTCCATAACAGGAATAGATATAGTCATAGCAACTTAAAATATCACAATGGGCGGAAGTAACATTGATAAGTTCCACACGGAAACAAACGCATGAATATCTATTGTGTCATTATATTCTATTTAATAATTGACTTTATCTTAATACAACTTCAAACCGATCCATGGTACGGTGTTGGTGGATTTCAATAGTCACAAAATGCTCTACACAAAACAGAAGGTAAACTACCAACATAGTAATACGTTAATCTTGGTCTGTATATTATATTGATATCAACTTCTATTATAATTATTATCATTTAATATGCCTTACCAGTGAAAGACCATCTACAAACAGTTATCACATTCTATCAGTTTTCATGTGTTGTAGATAGTTGGTAATGAGATTTGGTACCAGAGATCACCATCCCACCAAATCAACTCTTTTGACCAAATCTCTTGAGATTAAAATCTTGGTGTTAATATTATAGAAGTAATATATTATTAACATTCCTATTAGTATTAGTAACAACTCTTAATAATCAATTTTATTAGTACTGCATAATTTAAAGTCCAGGTAAATGTTTCGTTACTACATTAGTCATTTAAGCTATAGTTTCCACTTTGAAACACCGCAGCAGAGTTTGTATCCTCTTCCTTTCTCTCATTTTTCTTATTGGTGGTAGTGTAGTTTCAATCTCAAAGGTAGCCATGTTCATTTGTGTTGTAGCTTCTTTCAATTGTATTTACTATATATTGATATATCTTGGGGTTGTGGCTTACACCATACTTTTCAATCTTGAATGCCACCCTTCAGGTGATTGTTTTTTTCTTAGACCTGCATACTCGAAATCTTAGCTGGACTAAGTCAATAAAAGTGGGGAGAAGATGGAAAACCACTGCCTTAAGAGTATTCTTAGTCCTCAATGACTTACAGAATTTTTCTTGAAGCTCAACAAGAGTATATTGGTATGTTGTTTTCATTCCCTCCTTTTTTCCTTTTCTCTGTTTTCTCTCCCTCCTTCCATCACTCTCTTTCTCTCATATATCATCTTATCATCTTATTTTCACTCTCTCTCTTTCCCTCTTCTCTCATATTGGATCTTATCACTTACAGCATCAATGAAAGATTATAACAATGAGTCTATGAGATATTTTTGGCTAGTGAAAAGAAACTGGATCAAGCAAGAAAGCAAGTAGTTACAAGAGAGTTTGTACATTGTAGATGCTGTTATTTAAAAGCCGGTGCTAACAATATGTCTTCCTAGCATATCAATTTTAAATTTCAGTACAAAGAACATCTAAGTATATGTATATATTCATAAATAATAACAAGAACAAAGTATTAAATGACCCATATTTATTTATGATCTTTATTTAATAACTGGCTGTCTTACATTTCACTGAATGTCTCTGTCCATTTCATCTAGTAAATCAAACTTTCTTTTGTTTTCAATTTATTATCTTTTTTTAATTAGTACATATTGTAAATCTTGTCTTTCTTCTTTAGTTGTTGATCATTAATTTATTCTGATGCTGACTTGTCTTTGTCGTTGAAGTTTTGTCTGTCTTAATAGTACATTGCTTCTAGTAGTGGGTTTTCTTCCTTCTCAATTTCATCTTAACTTTAATTTTTTCCTTTAGTTTCATGAAAATTCCTTTAGTTCCTATTTTTCTTCAATAACCATAAATCTTTATTTTGTAATTGTATTTCTCTCTTTTTAATCATTGGTTTTAAGTTTTCTTAGATTACGTTTAAGTACAGAGCATTATGTGAGGACCTTGGTCAGCTCGACATTTAAATGAAGAGATTAAAGAAAAACATCCAAAAGATCTGGAGAGATGTCCCGGGTGATATTTAATTGTGCCTATTAAATGATTGGGTTACAAGAGAAGCTGCAGATCTTGTTGTCATTGTCAGGAGAGGACTATGGACAGACTGCAGAAGTAATAAAAAAAAAAGATTGACTCTCTAAAAAGCAAAATTAAAGCCCAGTTACAAAAAAACTGCATGTTGTTGTCTGTTGTCTAGTATATATGCATCCATTGAACCTTGGTTATCTCTACAATTTACCACTTATAGCCAAACTAAATAAGTGAAAGATCTTGCAAACTCATGTCAAAAGAGGACAGACATACATCAAGACAGATCTCACCTTTGTCTTATCAATCTTATACAACTGCAGACTGCAAGACTAGGTTAAATGAATTAGAACTACAAGTATCAGAGCTTCAAAGGTATTGAAGAAAAAGATACCTTAACTCTATATTCAGTACTTATATATATGCTAGGCACACCTGATGGAAGATAGGAAAGGGAGACTTAGTGAAGTATATTAGAGAAAGAAGGTGGCAAGACTAGAGGCAGGAGTTATCTGGAAGGAGGAGAGTATGATGAATAAAATTAGACAATGAAAGAAGCATGTAAAATAGAGGTAATCACAAGTAGAATATAATTGTACCAGTACAGTGTGGCAGTGCAATGGACTTTCACTCTTAATGTATTGTTAAGGATGACTTAATATGATAAAGAACATCTAACTATATAAATTTTATTATATTATTATACTAATACACTACAAAAAATAATGTTAAAGTAACTTTATGTGGATTTTTAATTACATTTTCCTCAGCTATATAACCAGTCTTAATATGAAAAGGACCAATCAAAAGTTATTTCTAACCTTGTTATTTTAAAATAAACATTCTAGGTTATAATAATCAATAAGAAATTGAAAAATTTTAAATAATCATAAGGTAAAAACAACAACCACATATACATATCAAGTCATATCTTATATAGTCAACACATATATATATCATAACAAAATGTAGACTTTGTCTGTCTAATCTTCATATCAACAAGTGTGTGGTACTGAGCATGCTCATTGAGTACAAACATGGCTGGTACCATTTTCAATATTAATAAAACTTCTCTACACGTGTTATTTGCATTTTGCAGGAAATAAGAATATACACTCCAATAATACTCTGACAGTACTATTGTTGAAGTGCTATATGGTAACTTTTATTGACACATAATGATAATGAACATGAGAGAAAGAAAAATCCCAATCATTAAGCATATTATGTGTGGGTGTATTGGTTTTTCTTATTAATGATTAAGTGTCCCCACCAGCATTCATTAGATCTGGACTTAATTCCAACTATTACATTACTAGATAATCTAATTCCTGGTACTTTTCATTTAATAAGTTTATCATTTTATTTGTTCATGTAATTACAACTCTCTTACCTTATCCACACTCTAACTTTCTTCAAGCAGAGAAAAGGAGGAGATGAGGTGGGTGAGCTGAGTCTGTTCTTTAACATCAAGTATCCATACATTTAGGATGACATATCCACAGATATTATATAATACATAATAATACATGACGTATTTGATACATATACATGTATAATTTAACATACTTGCAGTTTCTTGATAAACAATTATGGGGGGGATAAACTGCTCCTTCTCCATTTTAATGTGACCACTTGTCCCAGCAAACTGATGACTTCACGTTGAACTCCTCCCAATGTATAATGTTATAAAAATTGTTTGTTAGTTGCCATAGCAACCCAACCATCATCTAAGGTAATTATCTATAAAGTAGATTATATATACATATAATGATATATATTGATATAGTATATATAATAGATATAAAAATGTATATAATTAAAAGTGCACACTAATAAGGTAGACATATTTTATGTCTAACAATTTAGTATTAATGGGGCACGCCCACAATAATTAATTTTGCACATAAAGGGGTAAAGTCCATATTTCCAATGCTATATGTCACTCAATTGGGGGAAACTGTACACGCAATATTTTAAACAAAAGGTTGCATATACATGGATGTTATGAGGCCATTTTGGTATATGATGGTTCCCAATTTGGCATCCAAGTACTTTATTGATAGGTCCTATGGGATGATCTGAGTTTAGTATAGATCATGTACAAAATGGCCACATAGCAATCACATATACTCTTTGTTCATTGGAAAATTTTTAGTGTAACACGTGTGGTTTTTTCCTCAAATTAGGTCATATATTATATAATATTGAGAATTGTCCTACACCAAATCATACTTCCTTGATACCTTATAGGATAAGCAAACATGTACTTCAATGCTTTCTTTTTTTTGGTAGTTTGGATTAGGACCAGTCATTCTTGTGAATCCCAAGAGGAAATAATCGGCCAATATAACTGACTATGTAAAATAAAAAAATATTTAAAGCATAGTGTAATGGAGAGTTATTACAAATGTACATTATCAAAACAACAATAATAATATGTGTATATAGGTGACTGAGTATGACAAAAAGAGGTCAAGATTGTTCAAACAAATTTCCAATGAATGCTTGTAAATAAATGGTTGCTATGCAACTATCTTGAATAAAAAACTCATGGAAGTGGTACACAGGAAGCACAATGGTGTCGTCAGTGTACCAAATTATGTAGACCTGTTTATGATGGTCCATGTATCAACCATTTATACACAAGGAGTCATATCATGGCAAAGTATTATGCCTACTAAATTATAACCCAAATTTAATAATAAAAATTGTAATAGTCCTTAAATGATGCCATACCATAAAAACGATGGCTCAAATGAGAGGGTGTGGCTGATGGTTGAATATCTCATGAAAGGTATTGATTCATGTGATTTAACTGGATCATAGCTCAATTCTGAACAGTTTGATGACACTTCTGGTTACCATTGTGACAAAGCCTGATTTAGTAGATTCATCATCTTCTTGGTCATCAGAAAGGAAGTCTCATATAATGTCTTTGTTTGAGGTGGTATCATTATCTATTATGTCTTCATTGTTTCTTTTGTTAGTCGTTTGTTAGTATCAGACATGAGCTATTATATTTGATACATATTCCTCATCATTATATCATCAAAGATACTATCAGGAGGTATACCTGTAATAAAGTAATAATTTAGCAAACCTCATAAAAAGTCAAATTCTGATTTTAACACCCTCTATTATTTAAGACACATTTTAAATCTTATACCCAGTGCATACGAAGTGTGCCATTTAAACTCTTATTTAGATACTAGAAAACATTAACGAGGAGAACTATCAATTGTTATGCTTCCTACTATAGTCTGTATAAATTGAGAAGAGCTCTTGAACTTGAACTGGGGGGGGGGGGGGGGGGGGGGGGGGGGGGGGGGGGGGGGGGGGGGGGGGGGGGGGGGGGGGGGAGGGGGGGGGTGTGGGGGGTGGGGGGGGGGGGGGGGGGGGGGGGGGTGGGGGGGGGGGGGGGGGGGGGGGGGGGGGGGGGGGGGGTGGTTGGGGGGGGGGTGGTGGGGGGGGGGGGGGGGGGGGGGGGGGGGGGGGGGGGGGGGGTGGGGGGGGGGGGGGGGGGGGGGGGGGGGGGGGGGGGGGGGGGGGGGGGGGGGGGGGGGGGTGGGGGGGGGGTGGGGGGGGGGTGGGGGGGGGGGGGGGGGGCTTATGTGCTACACCATGTGGATGTCACGAGTCTAGGAGTCTAGGAGTCTAGGAGACGATGTATTACAATGCACTACAACACACAAACAATTATTTAGTTCATGTGTCACAAGTCTTGATGTAGGAGTAAGGTAGGAGCCGGGGGGTGCAACATAATAGAGATAAAGCACAAAATTGACAGAGCTTGTATACTAACATGGGGGGGGAAAGTCTAAAAGACTACTATTACAATGCACAAGACACAACAAAATAGCTTAAGGCTCTAATACCCACAGCCCCTGTGCTGCGTAGTTGCATGCTTCTTATTTCGATGATTGACTGGGATCCTGATTTCCATACAAGTTCCCAGGTTGCAGTCACCATTGCACACACATTTACGGTGTGTACCTTTGTTCTACAGCTGGTGTGAAACAAGTGTTAGTGCCATCCTGGCCCTTTTTCTTTTCATTAAGGATCTCAATGTTCATTATGGTGTTAGTGGGTATTCTACTCCTAGCCAAGCCATATTATGACAGTATCTACTGTACTGTTGAGCCTTTATTTGAAGTTTCTAATTTCAACCAAATGTTAAAAATTAATGCCAGTGCCAGTTTAATTTAGTGTAGTTTCTTTTAATGTTTTAAACAAAATTTGTCATTATTTTTAGCTGGTTAATGACCAGATTTAGAGGATTTAAAGTATTGGTTGAAATGCATTGGCAAAAGCAATGAAATATCTCACTCAAAAGATGTCAATTTTCAATCTTTGCAATATTTCTTTCTATGGGGAATCTCTCATTATAAGTTAGTTATGGCTTAAGACAATGCTTCTAACTATTGACAGACATAATTGGTGAAATGCTGAATTTGTACATCTTCTGCCTTTTCTTATAGATTTCACAATAATTGATAACCTTATACAGTTGGACATCAAATCACAGAAGTAACATGCTTGACTACAACAGATGTCCTCTGTAGGTCTCATTTTGAGTGCTTTAGAAAAAATATATAGTAATTTCAGCAGTTTACTAAACGAATATCATTTTTAGTTGCTAAACTGAAGCATAGTCTCCTATTTCTGGCAGTGAAGTATAGACTCTCTTTGATGTTAGCTCATATGGTAATTGTACGAATTGATATAAGATACATTGTACTTAAAAGTCTTTATTCAAGACCAGAACCATTCTAACAGCTAGTCATTATGTACATGCAATGAGTGTCTTCCTAGCATATCTTAAATAAACATTTGTAAAATTAAAATGGACTTTAAGGTCCATAGCCCTGAATTCAACACTTGTTTATGTGCATTGCTATGACTTCTTTATGCTATAAAAGTAAGGCATTTGCAGCTTTACTGCACTCAAATCAGATATAGTCTCTTTTTGTGGATTTACAATGCAACGTGCTCTCCTTTTCATGCATGCTTTTGCATGCTAGCTGCTTATGCAGATGATGCAGCTAAAGGACGAAAGATACAACCTTTTCCAACATAAAAGACATCACCCATGAATGTTTTGTGAAATTCAATGAAAATAACCCAAAAGAAGGCACAGTGAAGATTTCCAAGCTCAACGATGGGGGTCTGTTACTAGCGATGGATGGGAAACAATGGGAACTTTAAAAGAAGTGATGGACAACATGGCTGTACAACAGAAGTAAAAAAAGTGAGACCCTTCACGAATCCTCATGTTTCTGAAGACCTTCTCACCCTAGCACTAACGAAGAACCTTATACTCTTGAGGAGGCAAGTCCTAGTGTTCCTGGTAATACTGAAGAGGAAGGTCCTAATGTTCCTGGTAATACTGAAGAGGAGGTCCGACGAGTGAATACTAAAGAGGAAGATGTCTTTAGCGAGGAAATTCCTGATGTTGGAGACAGTGATCTAGAACTAGAAGATGTTCTTGAGGCAGCACACAATATTAAGAAGCGTACAATTGAGTTATTCCACCTGATACTCGTGTAAAGGTATCTCATTATTATCTTATACATTTTCCTTGGAGGACAATGGGTAGAATTGATATTGGCTGCACCGGAACATTCGTTCGTGGCAGGACCATCCTCACAGCTGGTCACTGTGTACATAGAGGTAACAACAGTCCAAATGATGGTACAAGCGCCTACAATTTCGTCGTGCAAAGAATTGCTACCCAAACAATGGATATTACTACAATGGCACCGAGCTGTCACCTATATTGGATGGTATCGGGGTCATCGTTATCAACACTATGATGTTTGCAATAATAATCACATATGATTATTATGGCAACTGATGGCCTTTGGATGCGCTACCCAATGCCAAGGTACTACATTTATATAAATGGTTATCCTGGTGACAAACCAGGAAGGTGTATGTGGCACTCTTAACTGCCGAATCTCTGGTTTCTTCAACTATGACGAAATGATGAGATTCCCATGTGATATAGCTGGTGGAACAAGTGGTGCTGGTGCCTATGCTTACTTCCGTTACGTCGTACTAACGTATCATATATGGTATTGTCGCATATGCTTACCACAGAGGACGTACCCACACTTTATAATGGAGGACCTCTTATCACACGTTCAGTTTTTATCACCTCCAATACTGGATCCGTTACTATCGTGTGTGTATTAAATACCTAATATTGGCATCGAACTCCATTAATATTGGCATCGAACTCATTAGGCCTAGTGTGTTATAACATAAACAAACAAATGTTTTGTTGTGCACCATTTTTATTATTGGTAGTTTCCTTTTTTTATGTAGTTGAATTTTGCATGATATGGGTTCAAAAAGCTCATTCTAAAAACAAAAATATCAAATTTACACTGTAAATCTGTAAATAGTTGATATAACAAGAGAGAGACAACTTGAACAAGTAACAAAGAGAGAGGAGAGAGAGAGATTGAATAAGTAACAAAAGAGAGAGAGAGAGAGAGAGAGAACAATGAAGATGCACTTGTAAGAGTTCACACACAGCTGGTCTACTAGTAACAGCGACCGAGAGAACAACTTAAACAGATGCACTTGTAAGAGTTCACACACAGCTTGGTCTACTATTAACATCTATTGTTGCAGACAAGAGATGCTTCTAACTTCTTGTAGGCAAGTATAGTTACTTGTGAGGACTAAAATATACAGACAAACCCAACTCTACTTCAATGTGCTAAATATACAGACAAACCCAACTCTACTTCAATGTACATCATATTAATAACTATAACCAATTAATCATATTAATAACTATAATCAATTATTTCTTATCATAAGTATCTTTAGTTAATGGCTACATTTAGAAGAATTTTAAACTTTGACGCAAGGAGGAAGTTTAACTCTCACTTTAAAACTGACAAAGAAAGACAAGCCGCAATAGTAAGCTCATGACCAGACCTAGAAGCTTCAGCACTATGAACACTATTAAAACAAACATAAGCTGACATATTTGACAATATTAGAGAAGACTCTTCATTCTCAAAGTTTTTGATTAGGAAAAGATGTTGTTTTTAACTAACTAATGGATACATGGCTACAAAATACATTAAACTATTAACAGCATATGTGGTATTCATATCAGGTCGTATCCACTATAACAATGTATTTAAAGGTAGACGTTATAAAGCAAATGCACTCTTTGATGATTCAAACAGTCACTTATTGACCAAATACAACATGCTAATGTATGATAAGATCTAATTATTATGTCATAAAAGGTACGTAATAAGCCAAATATTATAAAGGTAATTTGTACATGTATAGTCAAGTAACTATAATTGTATTAGGAAAGAAGTCTAACTTGTTTTGGTGGTTGCACTGAATAATCGTTAGTGATGTTTAGGGGATTTAGTACCACATGTAGTAGCAAATAATTAATGTTATGTATAACTCTATTTTGATTCTAATGACTTATGTCAAACACCCACTAACTTAAATTAAAAGTCATCTGGTGGCTTTAGTCCAATTCTTGGGATTTAACCCACTTTTTGACTAACAAATCAGAATGTTTGAAATCTATGATATCATTAGCCAGATCATTACAATTAATAAACAATTACACATACTTTCTATAGCAAATACCAAAGCAACACATCTAATACATATAAAAATAATAAGGTAAATAATAATACTAAAAGCTGACATTATGTTCTTTTACTATTAGCAGTGATGCATGCATTTTTCAGCTGCAAGTACAAACTAGTGTCACTGATTAGTGATAACCTCAATTAACTTGTAATTGCATAATGTCTCTGTTTGCCCATGTGCTTAAGATGACTACTGCTGGAACTGGAAGGACCTAAGGAAAGCTATGTTTGGAAACTACTTCAAGTACTTAGAGGAAGAGAACAAAGATTTGCATAGTAGCAAAAACAATAATGGAGAGGAATGTGGTAGGATACTTAATGGAAAATTTCCAACCAATTTGAAAGGCACTTGAAGAAAACACCCATTGAAATATATATTAGCTTGGACCTGCTTGAAACACCAGTCTCTAGAGCTATTGTGAAACAAAAGTTTTCTGTTGGTGGGGAAGCCACAATAGGAAAACGAAATAGACTGACAAACCACAACTTAGACTGTGAAGTCCTTCTTAGAAAAAAAAACCCAGAAAATATGTGTATCTTTGACTTGTCATTATTTGATTGCCGTTTCTTACATGATTGCAAATTAAGTGAATCAAATAAACTAATATTAACTAAAATAGAAAACTATATCAAGCTATTAAACTAATACTAACTAAAATTGACTCCTTACTAAAACTAAACTAAACTAAAATAAAATAAAAATCAATTGAAAAACTAAACTAATACTAAGTAAAATTACTTTTCAGTTACATACTAAAACTAAACTAAAATAAATGTATTTTATAACCCTTCACTATTACTAAAACTGAACTAAATACTTTTGTCTTACTAAAACAACACTAATTAGACATCACATAAAACAGCCAGTCCACTACTAGAAATGAAGTTGCCATATGCTTCATTTATTTTAAGTTATTGTAGCTTTGTAACTATCTTTGTATTACATCAATTATGATACTAGGTTTATCATATGATATACCACTCATGCTGCAAAACATGTTTACTAAGGTTTAGTGATATTTGATTATCAGCTATGAATTTACCAACAATACAAACAGGATCAGATTCAAAGGCGTCACAAGTTTTAGAAGAAATGACTCTGAAATATTTTTAACAGATTATGATTACAAAGGACATAATAACTCAAGTTAGTCAAAGCTATATTGCATTTACAGTTTGCTCTATTCTAAATTAAGACTATGCTAAGTGTATAACATATAGATCATCATTATATTGTGAAGTATATACTTCACAATATAATGATGATCTCCATTAATTAATAGAACTATTTTATATAAAATTAATTGAGATGGACATGAACTCTTTTCTCATAGAACCAATACCTATAACATGGTAAAGAAATAGAATAAGTAATTATAAAATAATATATAAACGTTTACAAAAATAAGTATACAAATTAAGTTATTAACAGTAATACACTAAGAGAGTTCAAATATGTCATTATCAGGTATATGTCTTCTTTATATTTGTTCATTGCATTTAAATATTAAAATTAACAATAGATATCTTCCACTTAAATTTTCAACTGTAAACATTATAGGAGATATTTTTTACTTATTACAAGATGTTCTCAGTGCCTTAACTTATACTCATGGCAATTAAATTTTTTTCCAATACTCCTTTTCTCAAACTCTCTATAATTTGTTTCTCTGGTAGCATCAGGGTTGGTTTCCAACCACAATTTAAACATTTTTCATGTTTTGTGAGTTAAGTCCTCTTGTAGATATAATTTGTGAATATTATTGATCTTCTTAACATCCAACTTCAGTATGATTCCTATTGTGATACTACTACCACCAATGTGAATATGTTCACATAATTCACTAATGGTTGGGTTTCTCATCTAATAAATCATTTCTTTTTTTCACCATATTTCCTGATGTACACATTGATATTGTGACTTAGGTCAGGGTAGAAATACAAATATTGTAGCCACACATACATGGGACATTCATAAGTGACATAAAATTAATATATGGCCATTGGTTTTATTATAAATGTTAATTAGTTAATTAATTTGAAGCAGTACAAAATTTTAATAGGGTCTAGTTACACAATGATGTTAAACTCTATAGTTATATTTAATTTTCTTTAAATGTTGTCAGTCCATTCTTCAGCTATGTTAATGGCTGCTTCTTTCGGTGGACCGCGTTGATCAATTAAAGTCTGTAAAAACAACTCGCAGTGTTTCACTAATCTCTGATAATTGCGTAATACTTCCATGCCTACTTGGAATTCTGACATGATTTCTTTAAACTCTGGAGTTTCATTGACTGATTCTGATATCAAACCATGAGAAAACATGTCTGCTGCTATTTTCTTCAAAGATTTCATAAGCACTTTACTCAGAAGAGAGTACCACCGAGTAAGAACATTCTTTATGATTCCTTTAATTTCTTCAAGTCTATCAACAGTAGTAATTATAGGCAGATTGTTAATAGAATCAGAGCAATCTTACTTCTCTCTTTTCTGCTTTGACTCTTCTTCTGATATATCTACTTCTTGTGATTGTTTACTCATCATCATAGTAGATAGCTAATGAACAAAAATTTTGGATATTTAGTTAACGAATTATATTATCACTAATGATCAACCTGACTTGATCAAGATATCCATTGTATTCTGCAGTTCTGATGCACTAGGGTGAGGTTTCTGACTCATCATCTGACGTGTCACTGCTAACTCCTGCATGATAACTGTAAAAAGAATCAGCACCTTTAACTTGTGAACTTAGATGACATTCAGTGTATGAAATGTTTTATGAATGATGAGACTGTGACTACTTTTCTTACGTTTTAGAGGTTTTTGCCTTAGAAATAAGTTAATGTATACCGCAATTTTCAATTGAATTCCCAAAATTGGAACGCAGTAATGGAGTACCTTTTCTGTCTCTGGTCCCTGATATGCACATACATCTACAAAACATGTTGGAGGCTCAGGATATCCAGTAGTTCCAAACATTTTAATGGCAGTGCAGCTCAGCTGAACAAAAGATAAAATTGATGTTATAGTACATTGGAAATAATACTATAATGTTTTTTCTACCCTGAGAGGTTGTGTCTGAGGCATAATCATCCAACCTTGAGGAATTTCATGATGATACTTTGAATATCAAACTCAATGTCATTTTGTATGCTTAAGTCTAAATCAATTTTCTGACCTTCTTCAGCACGAGGATAACGTTGTTTTATATACTGAAGTGATATAAGTGGGCACAATCAATTTATACATGGTATATATTATAACCTGTTGAAGTGCATTGAGACACTTAACAACTGTGAACATAATTTGCCATTTGTATTCTAAATCATCAGTTTCCTCATAATATACTTTACAATAATAAAGAATATCAGCCTTTTCAGTTGGTTTAGTGGCAGCTAAATTACACATTGGAAAATGTTAAGATTATACAAAACTTTTCTTACCATTTTGAGATCTACTAACAGTTGTATTTCTTTTTGGCTTCTGTTTCACTTCATCATCTTCTAAGTTTTCACTTTCTAGTGTATAAAGCCACAGACAAACAATGATATATAGAGATCACAATAAAAGCCATCATTATAATTATCAGCATTTTACTCACTTGTCTCTATTTTTTGTACTTCCAAATCCATATCATGAATTTTTTCATCTCTTTCCTTTAATTCCAATTCTGTAAACATGCAATTATGCATATATACACAGCAGATTATGTAACACTACTACCTTGAGAAAGTTGATCATTTTCTTCACTAACATTAGTGTCTTCAGTTTGCTCTGAGTTATCATCATCTGATGTGCTACCCTTCTTCACTGTCTTGATTATCTTCATTGCTTTCTAATTCTAAGTAAATACCTAACAGACTAAAATCCATACAAGAAATGGAGCCATATTGGTTTCCTGGAATAAAATGACCTCCTGGAAGAACTTCAAACTGATAGGGAAGTGTTCCATTAATAAGTGGTGCTCTCACAAACTGAAGAGATTTACATTGTCCTAGTGTCTTTAGTGATACACAATGTTGTATATTGATAGTGAGTGGTCTTAGTAGAGGTTTTGAAACAGAAATAACATAAACAGCACTGACAAGCTCACTGACTTTAGGGAATTTAAATTCACTCCAGCGAGAGCAGTGATAGCCACTTCACAAGTCTCCGATGGAAGTAGTATTTCTTCTGGTGCAGATAAGGACAATCCATATTTCTCCCAGTTAAAAAATTGAGGCTGATTACTTCCTCGGAGAAGAAAAAGTGTGTCTCCAGCTGGAATAACACCTTCAAGATTGCCTATAGTGAGCCACATAAAATCATATGATTGATTAAAAGAAAGTATATACATGTATATATATAAAAATAATTTTTGTCTATTTGTTATACCTTCCATTTGATTCAGATAAAAAGTTAAATCTTTAACTTTTGTTTGTCTCATTTCTATGTAGAAACATTATACAGATATAGTATACACAGAAATTCATATAGCAATAAGTAACAATTATCAGGAATATCTATTACCTTTCAAATATTGTTGTAACTTTTCAATTTGTTTGTCTTTCTCTCTTAGCTGTGAAATCAAGCATCATGCTCTGTATTTTGTTGATCAACAGACACTTCAGTAACTATGAAAAACACTTTAGTAATAAATACCTGTATAATAAAACTTACATTTACTAGATGAAAGAGATATATCATGATCATCATCAAATGGATCCTCTAACTGATCCTTCAATTCTGATATTACAAAAGTAATCACAAGATTAATATCAGTTGTTAACATACCTTTTCTTTCTTTGTTAGACAGTGTGGACTCTTCTTCTCTTGTCTTTGTTTGTGTTTTTTCCAGTTCTTCATTAGTTAACAAATCTTGAGCCTTTGATGTGACTACTAAATCTAATGTTAGTAACAGTATGGAATAATGATAAGTACCATTGTTACACACACACACACATATGTTACCTTTCAAAAGAAAGCTTTTTTGAAGCTCAATTGGTTTGTCTCTCTTACCCAGTTGTAAAATGAAAGAAGTAGTTACTGTCTTCTGTAGTTTCTCTATTTCTGACATTGACTCCTTTCCAGAAGTTAAAACTTTACTTTCTATACCATTAATAGGCTTTTTGAGTGTATGTTGTTCATCTTCAAGATCTATAAAGAATTAAGGTGATAGTCAAGCAAGAGTGACAGATAGGTCAATAATACATTGACAGAAAATACTATATATCTAGCTATAGTTACTAGCTATTTGGAATATATCATTTGTAACTGAAATACATTTTCTATCTCACTTCTACTACTACTAAAATAGTTTTAGACCATGTGTTAATGTACTAGTTTTGTTTTATTTTATTATTCTATGTGACTTTTAAAGCTGCCAAATTATTCGTAAGAACTGACTATTAATGGAAACTAATAAATTTACTTTTTCATACTGCAAACATTACCATTTATATTATTTATTTTTCAACAATTATCTAAAAAATTAAAATCCTTCTCTCTTGTGATAAATGTCAATAATAACTAATTAATAATCAAGGCTTTTATCAATTTAAATGCCATAACTACAAGTTCATAATAAACTGTGTATACTCACATCTACTTGAATCACGACTCTGCATAATTTTAGTTTCTTTCTCATCATTAGCATCTTCTGAAAGAGATAAAGAAATAAAGTTTTGAAATATACCGTAATGTGTGTGGTTTTCATAGCATCTACATATAAGTATTTCCAATGAAAACAAATGGATCACCAGAGCAAAACATCACATGGTTTCTATAAATGCCATGATCAAATCAAAGCTTATAACTGGGACTACTGGCAACAGTAGCGACTAAATGTGTAAAAAAAACTGGTAGTATGAAACCAGTTGAAAATGTGATTTATTCTAAATTATGATGCTTTCTGTACTAGACAGTAATGGTCATAATTTGATTTCACAGTAGGATATAAATTTATGCGCAGCAGACATTTAATTATAAAATTTAAATTAAGAATATAGTCAAATAAAATACAAAGACATTTACTTGACTAAGTTCCTAAAATTTTCCAAATGTTAAGCCATAATACATAATAATCATGATGACATTTTCAGAAATTTGTGCTGTTTACATGAAGCAAAACATAAGGATTATCATTGAAAGAGTACATATTATACTGTTTGTCCATTTCTAGTACAGCTGTAGCTAAAGAATCAATATGCAAAATCAACCAAGAAAACTTTCACCTACATTTCCTACTTTTCTTTCACTCAGAAAAAATTCTTGTGACACAACTGTTATTAATATCATGTTATATTATAAATTGTTTTATGATCCTCAGTAGTATCTTAATATCATAACCACAAACCATAAATGTTGGTATAAACCATTATACATTATTCCTAAAACTAAGATATAATACTAGAAATTCCTAATTTATGATAGCTATCAATATTCAGTAACACTGATGATTCCAATAATCAGAGGTTACTTTACATGTACATGCAATATTGACAATTGATTAACAACTTAATTCACAATTTTAGCTTATTCTCTTCAGACATACTTTAATCTAAAATAGTTAAATTATACAGGTGTTGTAAAAATATTTCAATTATTACAACACTCAGTTTATAGCTAACTATCATAATGGACAGAAATTTAGTTGGTTGTGTTAATATATGAATATATGAGACAATTAGTACTGACCTCTTAATCCCATTTTCTAGACAAGAGAGAATATAAAGATTGAAGTAAGCATTATAATAAATAAAGTAAATAACCCCTCCCCCCAAAGTATGAAACTTAATAAATACACACATATATATTATATATATATATTATTATACAATAACCACATTAGACTATGGTATAAGTAGTTTATATCATTGAAGTTATATATGAAAAATACCATAGAGTGCACTTTGTTTAGTCAAATGAAGATCAAACTAGAAACATGATGAGTTTAGTTCTACGCTTAGACTAGTGAGTCCATAATTTTGCTATTCCAACCATATCACTTGTAGTAACAAACAAAGCACTTATACCATAGCCTAAATTATACTGTTTGGTATTGACTTTGTATATTATCTATGATTCTTTACTTGATGTAAATTACCATTATTACACTAACTGCAGTACAGATGTGTGTATTATAGTCAATATATTTCATGTATTACTTCATCATAATACATTCATATATATAACAAACATTTACTTTAATTATTATGATATTACTAGAAACATCAAATGTGTATAGCATTTGTTTCAGAAACAAAACAGTAACAAACTAAGACAATAACCATATTGCATTAATTAATAGTTACTTATTATACTACAATTAATCACACTTACCAACTATTATATAACACACCCATATGTCAGGTAGTAACATCAAATATAAAGGTAGAAAAGGAAACAAAAAGGTCAAACAAACTATGACAATTACATATTTAATTAATTGAAAAGTACTTATTATACTACAATAAATCAAACTTACCTCCTATTATATAATTCATCCATTTGTCAGTAGTAACATCAAATATAATTGTATAGATAGAAACAAAATTGTTAAACAAACCATGATAATAACCATATTTAATTCTTAATAGTTACTTATTATACTACAATAAATCAAACTTACCCGCTATAATTTAAACACATCCATATGTCAGGTAGTATCATCAAATATAAATGTAGAGATAGAAACAAAGTTGTTAAACAAAACTATGACGATAACAATATTTCGTTAATTAATAGTTACTTATTATACTACATTAAATCAAATTTACCCACTATTATATAGCACATCGATATGTCAGTTGTAACATCAAAATAAACATGGAGATAGAAACAAAATTGTTAAACAAACTATGATAATAACTATAATTACTAATTAAATGTTACTTATTATACTACAATAAATCAAACTTACTTGCTATCATATAATATATCCATATGTCAGGTGAAAATAAACATAGAGATGGAAACAAAATTATTAAATATACTATGACAATAACCATATTTACTTAATTAATAGTTACTTATTATACTACAATAAATGAAACTTACCCGCTATTATATAACACATCCATATGTCAGGTAGTAACATCAAATATAAAAGTGGAAAAGGAAACAAAATAGTTAAATAAACTATGACAATAACCATTTTTCATTAATTAACAGGTATTTATTATACTACAATAAATTAAACTTACTGACTATGATATATTACATCCACATGTCAGGTAGTAATGTCAAAAATAAATGTAGAAATAGTAAGAAAATAGTTAAAGAAATTATAATAATAACCACTTTTTATTAATTAATAGTTACTAATTAATCTAAAATAAATCAAACTTACCAACTATTATATGACACATCCATATGTCAGGTAGTAACATCAAAAATAAAAGTTGAAAAGGAAACAAAAAGGTTAAACAAACTATGACAATAACCATATTTCATTAATTAATATTTACATATAATACTACAATAAATCAAACTTACCAACTATTATATAATACATCAATATGTCAGGTAGTAAGATCAAAAATAAATGAAGAGATAGAAACAAAATTGTTAAACAAACTATGACAATAACCATACTTCTTTAATTAATAGTTACTTAATATACTACAATAAATCAAACTTACTGACTATCATATAATACATCCACATGTCAGGTAGTAAGATCAAAAATAAATGAAGAGATAGAAACAAAATTGTTAAACAAACTATGACAATAACCATATTTAATTAATTAATAGTTACTTATTATACTACAATAAATCAACTTACCGACTATTATAATTATAATACATCCATATGTCAGGTAGTAAGATCAAAAATAAATGAAGAGATAGAAATAAAATTGTTAAACAAACTATGACAATAACCATATTTAATTATTAATAATATTCACTTATTATACTACAATAAATCGAACTTACCAACTATTATATAATACATCCATATTTGAAGTAGTAATATCAATATAAAAGTGGAAAAGGAAACAAAACGTTTAAACAAACTATGACAATAACCACATTTTATTAATTAAAAGTTACTTATTATACTACAATAAATCAAATTTACCGACTAGTATATAACACATCCATATTTCAGGTAGCAATGTCAAATATAAATGTAGAGATGGAAACAAAATTGTTAAACAGACTATGACAATAACCATATTTATTAATTAATAGTTACTTATTATACTATAATACATTGAACTTACCAACTATTATGTAACATATCCATATTCAGGTAGTAACATCAAATATAAAGATGGTAAAGAAAAAAATACAAAAGGTTATCAAAACTATAACAATAACTATATTTCATGAACTAATAAGTATTTCTTATTATACTACAATAAATCAAACTTACTGCTATTATATAATATAACCAAATGTCAGGTAGTAACATCAAATACAATGATAGAAAGAGAAACGAAATGTTTAAACAAAGTATGATAATAATGATATTTCATCAATTAACAGTTAATTATTTTGTATCAATAAATAAAACTTACTCACTATTATATAACACATCCATATTTCAGATAGTAGCATCAAATATAAAGGTAGATAAAAAAACAAAAAGGTCAAACAAACTATGACAATAAGCATACTTCTTTAATTAATAATTACTTATTATACTACAATAAATCAAACTTACCGACTAGTATATAATACATCCATATGTCAGGTAGTAACATCAAATATAAGAGAAGAGAGAGAAATAAAAGGGTTATACAAACTATGACAATAACCATATTTCTTTAATTAATAGTTACTTATTATACAACAATAAATCAAACTTACCCGCTATTATATAATACATCCATACATCAGGTAGTAACATCAAATATAAGAGTAGAGAAAGAAACAAAAAAGTTAAACCATTAGTTAATAGTTACTTATTATACTATTATAAATCAAACTTACAGGCTGTTATATAATACATCCATATGTCCGGTAGTAACATCAATATGAGAATAGAGATAGAAACAAAAAAGGTAAACCATGATAATAACAATATTTAATTAGTTAATAGTTACTTATTATACTATAACAAATCAAATTTACCAACTATATATAATTCATCCATATGTCAGATAGTGACATTAAATATAGATGTAGAAAAAGAAACAAAAGTGTTAAACTATGATAATAACTATATTTCATTAATTAATAGTTACTTATTATACTACAATAAATTAAACTTACAAACTATTATATAATCATCAATATACCATGTAGTAACATCATTATAAAAGTAGAGAAAGAAAATAAAGGGTTAAACAAACTATGACAATTACCATATTTCATTAATTAATAAGTACTCATCATACTATAATAAATCAAACTTACCAACTATTATATAATACATCCATATGTCAGATAGTAACATCAAATATAAAAGTAGAGAAGGAAATAAAAGGGTTAAACAAACTATGACAATAACCATATTTCATTAATTAATAATTACTTATTATACTACAATAAATCAAACTTACCAACTATTATATAATACATCAATATACCAGGTAGTAACATCAAATATAAAAGTAGAGAAGGAAATAAAAGTGCTAAACAAACTATGACAATTACTATATTTCATTAATTATTAGTTAGTTATTATACTACAATAAATCAAACTTACCAACTATTATATGACACATCCATAGGTCAGGTAGTAACATCAAAATAAAAGTAGAGAAGGAAATAAAAGGGTTAAACAAACTATAATAATAACCATATTTCATTAATTAATAGGTACTCATTATACTACAATAAATAAAACTTACCTCCTATTATATATTACATCAATATAGCATGTAGTAACATAAAATATAAAAGTAGAGAAGGAAATAAAGGGTTAAATAAACTACCATATTTCATTAATTAATAGTTACTTATTATACTACAATAAATCAAACTTACCAGCTATAATATAACACATCCATATGTTAGGTAGTAACATCAAATATAAAGTTAAAAAGAAAACAAAAAGTTTAAATAAACTAAGACAATAATCATATTTTTATTTGTTAATGGTTACGTATTATACTACAATAAATCAAACTTACCTCCTATTATATAACACATTGATATCAAAATAAACATGGAGATAGAAACAAGAATTGTTAAACAAACAACGATATAGCAATAATTCATAATCAATAATTACTTATTATACTACAATAAATTGAACTTACTTGCTATTATATAATGCATCCATATGTCAGGTAGTAATATTAATATAAAGGTAGAGAAAGAAACAAAATTGTTAAACAAACTATGACAATGACCATATTTTATTTGTTAATATTTTCTTATTTACTACAATAAATCAAATTTACCTCCTATTATATAACACATCCATATGTGAGGTATAACATCAAATATAAAGGTAGAGAAAGAAACAAAATTGTTAAACAAACTATGACAATAACCATACTTCATTAATTAATAGTTATTTATTATACTATAATAAATCGAAACTTACCAGCTATTATAATATATATTCATATGTTAGGCAGTAATATCGATATTAAGGTGGAAAAGGAAACAAAATAGTTAAACAAACTATGGCAATAACCATTTTTCATTACTTAATAGTTACTTATTATAAACCAAACTTACTGGCTATTATAAAGTCAGGTAGTAACATTGAAAATAAATGTAGAGATAAAAACAAAAGGGTTAAACAAACTATGACAATAATCATATTTCATTAATTAATAGTTACTTATTATACTACAATAAATCAAACTTACCGACTATTATATAATACATCCATATGTCAGGTAGTAACATCAAATATAAAAGTGGAAAAGGAAACAAAAAGATTGAACAAACTATGACATTAACCATTATTAATTAATTAATAGCTACTTATTACACTACAACAGATCAAAACGTACCTCCTATTATATAACACATATGTGTATCAGATAGTAACATTAAATATAAAGGTGGAGAAAGAAACAAAAGTGTTGAACAAACTATGATAATGACCATATTTCATTTGTTAATAGTTACTTATTATACTACAATAAATCAAACTTACCGACTATTATATAATACATCCATATTTCAGGTAGCAACATCAAATATAAAAGTGGAAAAGGAAATAAAAAGACTAAACAAACTATGACATTAACCATTATTAATTAATTAATTAATAGCTACTTATTACACTACAACAGACCAAAACGTACCTCCTATATATAACACATATGTGTATCAGATAGTAACATTAAATATAAATTTAGAGAAAGAGACAAAAGGATTAAACAAACTATGACAATAATGATATTTCATTAATTAATAGTTACTTGTTATACTACAATAAATCAAACGTACCGACTATTATATAATACATCCATATGTCAGGTAGTAACATCAAATATTAAAGTGGAAAAGGAAACAAAAATGTTTAGCAAACTATGACATTAACCATAATTAATTAATTAATAGTTACTTATTACACTACAACAGATCAAACTTACCTCCTATTTTATAACACATATGTGCATCAGATAGTAACATCAAATATAAAGGTGGAGAAAGAAACAAAAGGGTTAAACAAACTATGATAATGACCATATTAATAGTTACTGATTATACTACAATAAATCAAACTTACCGACTAGTACATTGATATGTCAGTTGTAACATCAAACATAACAATAAAAAAAGAAAGAAAGAGAGGCGTTTAAAAAAACTATGACAATAACGATATTTCATTAATTAATAGTCACTTATTACACTACAATAAATCAAACTACCTCCTATTATATAACACATCCGTATGTCAGATAGTAACATCAAATATAAAAGTAGAGTAGGAAACAAAAAGGTTAAACAACTATGACGATGACCATATTTCATTAATTAACAGTTACTTATTATACTACAATAAATCAAACTTACCGACTAGTATATAATACATCCATATGTCAGGTAGTAACATCAAATATAAGAGTAGAGAAAGAAATAAAAGGGTTAAATAACTATAACATTAACCATTATTAATTAATTTATAGCTACTTATTACAGTGCAAACAGATCAAAACGTACCTCCTATTATGTAATACATCCATATGTCAGGTAGTAACATCAAATGTAAATTTAGACAGAAACAAAGGAATTAAACAACTATGACAATGACCATATTTGATTTGTTAATAGTTTCTTCTTATACTACAATAAATCAAAACTTACCTCCTATTATATAACACATCCATATGTCAGGTAATAACATCAAATATAAAGGTAGAGAAAGAAACGAAAAGGTTAAACAAACTATGACAATTATATTTCATTAATTAATAGTTACTTATTTACTGCAATAAATCAAATTTACCTGCTATTATATAAGACATCTTTACGTCAGTTAGTAACATCGAATATAAAGGTAGAAAAGGAGACAAAAGTTTTAATGAACTATGACAATAACCATATTCAATAATTAATAGTTACTTATTATACTACAATAAATCAAACTTACTGACTAGTATATAATACATCCATATGTCAGGTAGTAACATCAAATATAAATGTAGAGAGAGTTAAACTATGATAATAACCATTTTAATTACTTCACTGTAAAAATTAAATTCTTATTTTAACAATTACTTTGTAGTTTACATCAGTGGGTTACTATGGAATATAGAATTTTTGTGAATTGCTCATTGTGTAATTTCTTGGTATGTTGTACTTTAACATGCCAACAAATTACACAATAAGTAATTCACATAAATTCTATATTCCATAGTAACCGACTGATGTAAACTACAAAGTAATTGTTAAAATAACAATTTAATTTTTATAGTGTTCATAGTTATTTATTATACTACAATAAGTCAAACTTACCAACTATTATTTAACACATCATATGTCAGGTAGTAACATCAAATATAAAAGTGGAAAAGGAAACAAAATAACTAAACAAACTATGACAATAACCATATTTCTTGGCTATTTTAATTTTTTATGTGACAATAGATTCACCTATTCCTGTTATAAAATGCATCCATATACCAGGTTAAAAAGGTGAAATAGACTATAATAATAAACATATTGCATAGATTTATGTAGTCATTATTCATGCTTACAAGTGTTACTGATTTACAGTCATAGTGCTTGAGATTGTAAAAGCTTATTTAGTGTATATGTAGATACTGCATAATTACTAGAGTCATAAGTAATATATATATATAATTGGTAAACTGAAATATCTGAATGTTGTCAACCATACTATTTAAGTGCATATTTAAGGTATTTGTAGTTTTATTAATCAGTTCACTGCATTGTTAAAAAATTGCAGTGCTGGCTTGTTTAAACAGTTAGTCAAATTTTTTCCAAATTTTTGTTCATAATTCGTCCTTTCAAATTCATTATAATAAACAAAGTTTCTATTAAGCTCTGCTATAATCAGAGTATGTAATATATTGTTGTAATAATGGAACATAAACACTTACTGACCACACTGTAAGTTTTGTACTATGCTAAAATTGTTATGGCAGTAAATGAGGATATAAACTTCCTATTGTGATGTGCACTGAACACTTTACGTCATAATCATAAGTATTATGGAACTAGTCACTAAACGTGATTCCCACACAGATTTGAACATAAATCAATAAAAAACATTACTCAGTGCTGTTTATTATTGTGGTCACTAGGGAAATAGGTTATATCTTTAACCTTGATTTAAAATTTTTGAAAATACCATTAAAGAAAAGAATATGGTATACTGCCTAAAAGAAGTAAACACACGATATATTATATAGAATTGAAGAATATTTGTGTGGGTGGAATGGAATGTTCCTCAAATATGACATCTCATAATTGATTGCATATTTTATCGTCTTAAATTAAAATTACTATTGGTCATATCTACACCAATGTTCACACCTACAATCCCACATCTATATCTATCATTCACATGAAACTTGCACACTTGTTAAAATTGGAAAGTACTCTGGTGACCTTGTTATGCACCATAATATCTAAACAGTTATTATATTTAAAGAAAAAAATGTGTCAAGCCAAAATGCTCACTCCTGGAGTATGACATCAGTTGTCTATTAAGATACGTAGACAAGTTGTGAGTGAAATAGTAACACATTTATAAAATAATGAAGAAAATTAAGTAGTTTATGCAGAGTTTCAAAAATTCACACATAATTATCAACATGTTTTAGTTTACATGTAGGTCAGGGTGTATGTGTATATTACAAATATTAATGGAAAATCTTGTGCATGGGGTTTATAAACCAGTCATATATATTATTGATGCTTACAATTTTTATTTATGCAAAATTAAGTTTTTAATTCTAAAACTCACAGTTGGCTTTTCTTTGTGTTCAGTCTGTCTTGTAGCCATGTTTCTAAAGAAAAGATTGCATATAAATAAGTTTATGTTGTTGTAGTTAACTATACTCAGAAATATCTCTAGTGGACTTGTAATGATATATAATGAACAAAGTTGGGAAAATGTATGCTGAAAACAATCTACTAAAGCTAGGAGTTCTAGTACTAATTTGTTGTCATAGCACTCTTGAAGAAATTAGTATAATTGTACATAAGGTTTTACAAAGAACGTGAAAACACATGATTTTTAAAAAAATTCAAGCTATAATAACAAACACACATTAAAATACAATAGAAGTGACTTTACCAGAAATTTATTTAAATAAAAAATTAAAATTTAAAATTTATTATTAGTCCATCATTCAAATTAACTCTCCTCTTTACTGATGTGAATAAAGGGTCAGTTCAATTGACAAATCACATCTCGCTGTTCAGATTCTTAGTAGCATAAACAGACAGATTGAAGAAGCATGCTATTATATCAATTGTTTATATGCTAGTATTTTGTTTGTGTAAAGCAAAAGAAACTGTTATAGTTCAGTATTAAGGTGAGACTGATCTGTGACTCTATAGATATCTGTATTTTTAAGTTTTAAGTGTGTTTATCTTCAAATGTACTCAGTAAGAACTGAAAAGTAAAATCATTAGTGTCATAGGCTTCCTTTTTTTAATTATCATAATACATTTAAGTTTTATGTGATTTTTCTAGACCCCTCGATCATGAAACAACAAGGAAAAGTCCAGCTCACTATAAATATACTCTGTTCAATTGTTAAGTTTGATCACTGACTTATTATAAACTCAAAGATTTAAGCCATCAATTTATTATTAAAAAATATAAAATATCTATTAGGTCATATACTCTCTTCAAATTGAGTTGAACTGGAGTTTTGTGGAATTTAAATAATAATGACATCATCAACTTATTTTGGTTGTGGCCTTGAATCTTTACCTTCTTAGCAAGTTTCTAAGTTTTAGTTATAAAAGTACTTCCTAGCTTGTTATCAGGTTTTAAATTTATGTTTTCATTTTTGGTATAATTGACATTTTCTATTTTGAAAATGCTTACGTCCGTTCGATTTAATAATATGCAAATTTGCGTGACGTTACGTTTGAATGGCGAAGAACGTCGCTCAATTTATGTTCATTTACTATGACAGTTTTCAAATTTTCATAGTCTAAAGCAAAGTAAAATAGTTTCTATGGTACATACCATATCATAGCGATACACTCACAAAATAATGGGTCAGGCTGGAAAGATCTTGCTTTAAGGTTTCAATATAGCCTGTAACTTTCAAACTTGGCTAAAATGTATGGCTATAGTAGTTCTAACTTTGGCAGTAGTTAGAAGCTAGAAAGTCAAGGCATTCTTTCCTTTGTCGTTGTATACGTGAGCCATGGTAAACTCGAGAACCAATTTTTTTTTTCTAGCAATGAAATGATACTTGTGTATGTTTCAACTAGTAGTTATAATTTCTTTTTGGGGCAAAAAAGAAAATTTGAATGAAATAGCTTCACCAACTTTCTGCATCCAAGAAACTGTATTTAAAATTAACATTAGATTAATGAAAAAAAGGAGAATTAATTATATATAATATGCATCATTCATACAACACAATTCAAAGTAACACTTAAAAGACACACTTCAGTAGATTCAATTAGTACAGAAAGAGTTGCTGAACGTCTCGGTTAAAAGTCTAAACGAGAAGCAGTTAGAGGTCTACGTTCCAATAACCACTTAGAATTAATTTGTCTCTCAGCAATGCGTTTGTTGTCTTGCCTAGGGGCTATGACAAGAGTTTGTATGTATTTTTTCTTTTTAAAGTATCTTTCTAACAATATATCAATAGTTGTAGTTGATATTCCATTAACTGATAACTCAAATTACAAACATTTCCTTTTGAGTATTACACGGTATACTGTTTGTGCTTACAAACAGTATACCGTGCCAAGAGGCGGTTGTTGTATAAGTCATCACTAACATGACCTTGATTATAGATGAATGCAATTACAGATCTTGATAATTCTTACAAGAATCAAGAATTAAAATACATCTTTTCCTCAAAACATCCCCGAAGAAAGAAAGACAATGTACTACCATAACGATTAAGAAAAATTAGAAAAAGCTTAACTTTGAATCTAGCCTATACAAGCCACAATGGGGTATAACTTTACTATGGTTACGAGAAACGTATATACTAGTCGACCTAACAGGACACAGGAATATTCAGGATTGTAAATACATACGATATTTGAATGAAGAGTTTTACTTGGGAGTTAAACTTTAATTGTCTCCTCCGACGTGTGCACAACCATTTGCCTGCCCGACAAAAAAGGGGCGGGTGGCAAAGCTTGATGTCATACACTATTGACATAGATGGAAGTAGTTCCTACCAGATCTACAAATATTACAACTGCCTAAATTGAGAACTTACATATTTACGTCGTTTATCGTCTTTTTCCTTACTAATGCAAAAATTAATTGCCAAGATCTGGAGTATATCGCTCTACACCTCTTCTCGGTCACTTGGTCAGACGCGCCCTACAAAAGAATGCTAGGTAACCAATCAGATTTATTCACTACGGCTTACATGATTAATGAATATTTAAAATAAAGGAAAAGAAAGAGTAAGTTACAGCTATACCAAGCAAATGGTAATATAAAGGACCTTTAATTAATAAAAATAAAGTGAGAGACAGCTTTGATTGTTGTCACCAGCTGGAAAGACAAAAAATGATGGATGGATAAATGGATGGACTTGACTGTTTGTCCTTTGATGTCAATGTTGAAGATGATGTTGTAATTTAATTACAAAAAGTAGATAAAGTCTTTTGGCCATGGCCACATTTGAGTCAAAGCAAAACATGACATCTATTGATGAATGTAGATCATGAACATTGGCAGGACAGCAGTGATGAAGGGAATGTGAAACTTTATTATTATATAGATAGTATCTAGAGTGTTGGTAATTGAACACCATATTTAATGTGTAATTAATACAGTTAAGTTCCTAAGTTTAAGGTTTGGGATCTAGAGTACATTGATTCCACATTAAAGAATGGCATTTTATTACTGGCACTCTAGACACTGCTTTACATATATGTTCCAGTCATTAGACTTGTCAGTCATTGAGAAAGATGTAAACAGCAGATCTTTGTTAATTTCATGGCGTTTAGTTATTTGTATTTGTTACTCAACTATTCATTGCGTTTCCAAGTTGATTGACACATTCAAGCATCAAAGAAATGTGTATTTTAAATTTTTAGCTTGCGATAATTAATTGTCACTTTCCATCATACAACAATCACAACTTTCTTAGCCAAAAAATTACTCTGAAATGCAGACAGTGCTATAATTATATAACTCTCGTCGCTCTCTGTGCTGACAAGATTACAATACTTACTGTCTGTGTGTGTGTTGTGTTTTAGCTGACTATGAAGAGCTATAAGTCGGCAATGAAACTGTCTATACACAGCTAGAAAATCCGACTAAGAAATTGCAAAATTAAGTACAAGTTCTAGGTATATTATTATTATTATTATTATAGTTTTACAGAAGCAACAGATAATTAATCGATGAGAAAAGAAAGAATTATTATAAAGAAAATTTAAAGTGTTGCTCTGAGGGTCATTCACCAAGATCTGGTGATTCCTTAAACTGTCAATAAATAGATATAAATGTATGTCAAAGGAAGATAAAGCTTGAAAAGTCAGTAAGACCCTTTCAAAAATACAAAGGCGAGATGGAAAAAGTGGTTGCTCCAATAAAACAACAATGCATGTGGATACAAAATACATATTCTGAATTTTTTTAACGTAAGAAGTTTGGTTTAAATTTTTCGTTTTGAATTAACTTACGGCAATTTTACTTACCTTGACAGCCTCTTTACCAACAGTTGTAGCAAAGGAGAAAATAATGTAGAAGATGGAAAATGATGCTGTCGTGAAACTAAGGGTATAGTAAATATTGCAAAAGCTAAATTAAGTATCAAAATATGCATTAGCACAAAAGCGGCCACTTTGTCATTGACACACCCATTATTTTAAGGTGGTGGTACGGTGGAAGTCAGAAGCCAAATAATTTTATTATAATAATATTCATACTATATTCATCATTTCTAACACATCCATTAACACATATTTGTGGTTGGTTTGGCTTATCACCTATTAATAACATGGGTGTGGTTCCAAGAAAATGACATACCTCTTCACATTCCAGTGGTTTCATAGCTAAAGTTAATGAGCAAGTACAAACTAGGTACATTTATCTCAGCTGAGTCAGCTCTAATACTACACACAGGTAAGAAATCTTGAACAACCCTACCCAACATGTAATCCTATGGAGCCAATTTTTAAAAAAGGCGTTCAGTTTTCTGGAGGTTCTCAAAGATTTGAATCTGATTAGTGTATCTCAGACAGTATAGCAGTAATTCAAAAAAGCTTTCATAGGAATTATAGATCTCATATAACTGTAATAGCAAGGTAAGTTTCTAATCTCTACCTATAAGAAGTTTTTAGAAAAACTGTACCTTTGTTCTGTATACTGTTACTCCAGTAACTCTTGATAGATATGTCCAATTGTTTTAAATTTTTTATCGAAGTTGAAGACCATTGATATAATGTAGTAGTCAATTAAAACAAGAAAAAGATATAGAAATTATATAGAAAAAAGTTAAGCTATGAATATTATTAACATTAATATTATTAATATTATTATTAAACCGTACCGCCAACATCTGACAAAAGCTGTCAAAAGAAACAAAGAATAGTAGAACTAATAAAGATTGTCCTTATAAAAATAAAATAACATAAATAAAGTTATATTGCTTAACAGTGTTTCATAATTTGGACTAAAGAGTATCCCAGATCCATAGGACAGCTTAATGTCATGTCAGTGTGTTCCATATATTGGCACCATGTACAAAACCAAAGATTGGTGGCTTAATTCACACATGTACACAAATGGAACATACTAAATTCTTAGAATAAAATAGACAGCACAGGGTTACATGACTTCTTTATTTTATTACAGGTCTATGAATATATTTAACTACAGGTGTGACAAAAAATATTTTAACTTTTAAGATCCATTAATTTACAGTAAAGCTTCATCTATGCACAAACTCAAACTTTTGTTAATGGACATAGAACATACACAGACTTATGTGTGACTGTGATGCACTTTATAAAAGTATACATAGTGAAACACTGGTCAAAAATTTGCTTAATATTATATATCTCTGGTAACCTGGTCTTGAATCACTTCCAAGCTGGTCACAATCTACAGATCTATTCTGTGATATGATGTTTACTTCAAACTATATTACAAGTGCTAAAATAAACAGAAAGATTGACAATGACAATATATTGTTAAATTGTACAAAACGTTTATTAACTGTTTCCAAGTAGCTGGAATTTTAATGCCAACCTCCATCAGTGACTTGTATTGATGATCCATCCCAGACATATGTGTCCTAACTAATGTGTCCCAATTTAAAACTGACTTATGGAAGTAACTTTGCAGCCTTGTGTTCAATAAATGTTAGGTCATTTTTAGAACTGCTTTTCTATGTAGCTGCACTGAGTGCCACATATTCTGCTTCTGAAGTTGAGAGTACAACGATTGCTTGTTTCTTGCTTAGCCAACTGATTGATCCTCCTGCCATCAAAAACTGGTTTCCAGTCATTGAGTGACGATCATCTGTGTCACAAGCCCCATCTGCATCTGAGTATCCAATGACCATTTCATCTTCCATTTTTCTGTATTTCAGTGCTAAATTTACAGTTCCCTTTAAGTACCTCAGAATTCGTTTTACAGCTGTAAGATGTGCTTATGTGGTTTCGAGGTGAATTTTAATACCACTCCCACTGCCTGAGCAATATATGGACGTGTTTTAATAGCAAACATATAACAAACTTCCAACCATTGACTGGTACGTAATCTTGCAAACACCATCATCCTTCTTCAGCTTAGTGCATGTTGGGATCAGCTAGAGTTGAAGCATCTCTTGTCAGTCCATATTTTTGAAGTATCTTTAGAATTTACTGTTTCTTATGTATCCACACACACTTCTGATCTTCATCTTGCTCTATATTTATTCCAAGGCAGTAATGAAGTTATCCCATGTCCTCATCTTGAATCGGGCTGCCAAAGTTTCCTTTACTCTCTGCATCTCTTCTGCAGTTGTAGTGATCATGTTGAAGTCATCCACATAAACTCCAACAATGGTTGTATTAGTTGTCCAAATGTAAACACATGGATCAGCTCCACTCTGCTTGAATTCAATAGATTCCATATACTCTCTAAATGCTATGTTTCCAACATCTCGGTGATTGCTTCAACCCATATAGTGATTTCTTTAACTTGCAAAGAATTTGTTCCTTTCCAGGTTCTACATAACCGTCTGGATGCTGGCACTATGCCCATCTGATGAAATTTTGATGAATTGACATATTATACTGCATAAGCTTGTAGTGCTAATAGTATGGTTGAGGGGTACTTATCGCCATTACAATTGAGGAAAACTTTTTGTGACTTCTTCTGAAATTCCACTTGTGTCTGAGCATTCGCCTCTTTAGTAAGTACCCTCTTTACCATCTACAAGTCAGAGTCCCTTCGCCAGTAATAAGTGACGCATTTGGTACTTCCACGTAGTCCAGTTTGAACACCCCAGCTTGTCGATCGAGCACTTTTCATCCACTGTCCCAGCCCATTCTCTAGCTAAGGTAACGAATCAGTGAATACAGAGGATTTGGTCAGCTCCATGACAGTGCAGTCCTATGGAGTGTTCACTTCTGGGTAGGGGTAGTAGAGTTTCTGTTCTGATCTACTTTGGAGTCTGGGCTCATAAGCTGTTGGCAGATGCGCAGTCTGTTTTGACTGATGTTTTTTATTGAACTGATTGGAACTACAAAGATCAAGAACAAAACGGATATAAAAGCTCAGAGAACAAAGAAAAGGTGAATTTCATAAACTCAAAATTCATCAACACCTTACTAAATTACATAATCAAGACATACAGATGTACTTATTACACAACTGCCAATTACATACAAGTAGAGTTATTAACACAAAACATGACTGGTGTTTACCTACTGAAGCATTATTATTATAATCTAAAGTGACTTGAGTATTTTTATAAGAGGTACAAGTGAAGGAATCCCATTTCTGATAGTTCTTCAAAGTCATCTCTGGCAATTTTTTGCTGTGGTATTAATGCAAACTCCTGCAAAAACCTAGATATGTAGTAATGCAAGATAGACAAACTTACATATGAACCTTTTTAGAAGTGGATATTTTTCCAAGATGGTGTTTAGAGGTAGACATTCACTTCAATACATTCATTGAGCTTTTCAAATGTTTCATATATTAGATCTTTTAAGATTTACATATTTACTTTGCCCTTTAGAAGCTTCAAGTTTCTATCAAAAGATTCATCATCATATGAAAGAGGAGAGCAGGATACACATGTATCTTATTGCTAATTTCTTATTCTGAAGAGCTAGGTTGGTCCTTTCTAGATCTCTTAGGTTATGGCCAGGTCAATTCATATTCTAAGTTTCAGTTATATATATGTTGAAGCTACGAATATGATCACATAATATTTTTATAATATTCATTCTGAACTGGTTAAGTTTAATAGTATTCCCTGCAATGCCCTCCTCTACACAAGATCAAACTGTGGTTATAGGTATATGGCACGAAGCATCATAAGTAATATAATAGTCATTCACTCTTTTTGACTTTATCCTTAACCATAAGTTATCCGCAGGATAACCTGCAATATGATACTGTTATATTTAGTTTGTATAATACCTAAAACAAATATACCAACTTTTCCATTTGTGTATACCTGATGAAGGCCCCAATACACATAGCAAATTGTTGCCCGCAAAACACGTTGCCAGCAAACAAGTGTGCAGGCAACAAGCTGTACATACATTTAGTAACAAGTTTGCAGCAACATTAAAAATAGTTGCCAGTAGAGTTATAGTGATGACACATAGTTCATGGTGATGGGGTGGTGGAGCTTTAATCTTAGCCAGGAGATTGTGAAAATGGAATGCATGGGTACATGACTGGGATCCTAAACAGGCCAGACTCTCAAGGGGTAAGCTGATTCAAAAAAAATCAGGCTGTCAGACTCTCAGTTATAGGCTTATTGACATTTCCTCAGAAACATTGTGATGAGGCGCTTCTTTCTCTAAAAGTTGACCAGTCATTGATTACGTATAGTGGGATAGGGCGCTGTATGCGAAAGGACAACGGGATACTTAATCCACCAGCGCTGAAAGGACTTAGCACAACTTTTACGTTTTCTGTGGTGAAAAAACATCAGGAATAAGGGGTGGGGGGGGGGGGGGGGGGGGGGTGGGGGGGTGGTGTGGGTTTTGTGGGATTGTGTGGTTTAATCACTGCAATTGTCAGTTTGATGATCAGCTATTATTTTTGTCAACCAGGTGTGATATTTTCACCTTTCACCTCATTCATGACAAATAATATTTAATTTGTGGGCACTAACTCATGGCTATTAAATATGAGATTAATTATTGTTTATGTTTGTATGCAGGGGAATCATTAGCTTTCAAGTCTACAATACTTATACAGAAATCGCCAATAGGAAAAAATTGTTTTTGAAACACCTCTGTTATGTTGAAGTCCTCAGAGATTGCGTGGTTTTGAAGGTAATATTGGTGAAGAATCTTATAATCCAACAATTTAATATTGAGAATCATGAGATGATACTATAAATTGGGGAGATTTAATGAAGAGTGCTGGATGGTCGGTGAAATGGTGTTGGGTAGAGGCTGACATTTGAAGGAGGGTAGAAAATAATGGGTGGGGGTGGAAGGCTTGTCCCTTGTTCCCCATGGTGGACCTATCCGTGAATCCTTGAAATTGATGAAAATGACTGTGTATGTGGTAGGGTGTTAAAACCAGAAGTTGGCATTGGGTAAATAGCAGACTGAATTCATTTCACTGATCATTTCACTTAGGGGTCTGTAATGGCTCGAATCTTGCCTAGCAATAAAAGCACCCAAAAATACTATCAGCATCCCTTGAGTTTTTTTTATAGAAAACACAATAAATTGCTCAATAATCAGAGACTAGTACAAAGAGCAATGATTGAGATATATAAATAATAGGTAATTAATGAATAACTAGGGGGTTTGTAGGTAATTTGGGGCTTAAAAGTTATTTGAGGGACGATGTTAGAGTCTTTAACAGAGTGGTGAAAGTGAGTTCCAAGGCAGAGGGAGTTTTTGTAGTTTTTTGTTTGGAAGAAGGAATACAAGGAAAAATTGGTTTGGAAGAGGGGAGTTCTAATGTTTAGATAAGGTGAGAAAAGCAAAGATGAGATGAGGAACGTGCTTGAAAGTTGAGAATGTTACCTGGAATAAATAACAATATTGGATGAAATGAACTTTAGAGAGAGGAGAAGTTTGGAAATTTCCTTCTGGAAGAGAGTTGGGAAGGAGGAGTTGATATAATAAGAATGGTAATTAGAGGACCATTGTTTTTGTACATAACTTGAGTGCAAAGGACTGGAATATCTTCAAGGTTCTTCAATGTCTTTCAGTGGTAAGGGGTCCCTTAAAGAGATGAGGGAGGAGCGAGGGAGGATAGGGACTGGTAAAGTTGAGTAGAGCAGAAGCGGAAGAGTGAAAAGTAAAATTGTAGAAAAAAAAACCGAGGATTTTCTTGGTTTTGAAGCAGAGATCTTCAATATGAGGAGACCAAGACAGCTGAGAGTTCAGGATGAACGACCCTAGTATTTGAAAAAGTAAACTCTTTCTAAGGGAGAGCCATTGTAGATAAATTTATGGGAAATTGGGGGAATTAGAGGATATTCTGGAGATAACCATGTATTTGGTCTTGGTGGGGTTAAGTTTTTTTTGGAATGGAGCCCAGAGGATAGAAGATCCTATACGTGATTGAATTTGGATGAGTCAGGGAGTAGTTTGTAGGGACCAGATAGAAGGATATCATCCGCATATAAAGTGATGAGAATGGTTGGGAAAGAGAAATAGAGGAGAATCTCATTTATGTACAGAATGAAATAATAGGGGGCCTAGAATGGATCCTTTGGGACTCCAGAAATCACATCAGATTTGGATGGAAAAAGAATTATCAATGACAACCTGTGTTGAGAACAATGAGTAAGAAGGTAAAATTGAATCCAGTTGACAGGTAAGAGGAAGTGGTGTAGGATAAAAGTGGTAGCTTGGGGGCTTGCCATCAATGAAAGTGCCTTTTCCTTAACTCAATCTTCTTGAGACTCACACTTACCACTTGTTTGTCCATCTTTCTTGTTTGGTCCTTGATTGTCTTTTAGTTGAATGAACCTCATTCCCTTTCAGATACATGAAAGTCATCTTCAGGTGATTCGTTTTGTTGCTCCTCACAGTCAACATCCATTGTTGTCTACAGAGACCTGCATAAATATTATTAGTTGATATTGTGTATAAACATGTAATGTCGACAGACATTCCAACTTTTAATTACATATTCTGGTCTCATAATTATATCAGGTACCGACAACACAAGCTGAATGGCAGGCTATTGCTAATTCAATTTTATGAGCAATGGAACTTTCCTAACGCCCTGATCGGAATGATGGATAGCAAACATGTGTTGATCAAACCACCCCACAATTTGGATTCCTAACTACTGGGGGACTACTATCAAACACACATTTAGGCATTGTTTTGTTGGCCATAGGTGGATGCGGAGTACAAGTTTGTTTGCTGTGGAGATAGCTAAGGCTATGGAAGGGTTTTGGATGGACGTTGTTTACTGAAACAGCAAAATAAGTGAGGCTTTTGAGAAGAATTCTTTAAACATCCCTGACCTAAACCATTACAGGCAGGAGCAGGTCCAAAAATCTTCCTATATTGATGGTGGCTGATGATTTTTTTCATTAAAACAACATACAGATACAGAACCACCATATTCCCAAATTGTTGACAATGCAAAACGCCTTTAAAACTACAGACTAAGCTAACCTGGAGGATTGTAGAAGCAATCCGTTGGAATCATATCCAATCGTTTCAGAGTTTTTTGACCTCCTATTAGGTACTGGGACTGGCACCAAGACAAAAAGTTGACACAAAAGATGTCATGGCTTGTAGCGTACTTTACAGTACCCACCTTTTTTGCGAAGTGCGCATAATTAGAGGAGGCATGTTCATTATATCCCCCCAGCAGCCCGTGAAAAATACGACGAAGCCCAAATCTAGAATCCGCCATGAGGGCCATTCCCGGAGAATGGAGACAAGAACAAACACAAGGATTGGGAAGATTGGGCATGAGACAGAGAAAGCCACAATTGCGTGACAACCATTGGATTTGCAATTCCCCAAAAAAAATTAGAGGACTACTTATGGGACTTTTTTAATCCAGAAAAGCGGGGCGGTGTTTATTGGCAAACAATAATATGATTTGAACAATGTCATAGAATAGACAATACATCCTCATACAAAATACTGACTGCCTGCAAAATTGTTGTGCTTTTCTTAGCTGGCACCAAGAACAAAACTCATACTAAGAATCTGTAGTTTCTTAAAATATGGCCACTTTCAAAATGTACGCGTTCATCTAATCCAGACCCAGTCTTTCTTACAGCAGGTCTGGCGTTCACGAGTGTACTGGGTTCAGATATTCTTAATTTTTTGGTTTACATCGTCATCTGTAATAAACAATGTATATTTTATTATTACACAGACTGATAGCAGAACACAAATAGTAATTCCAAAGTTTCATTTTGCTCTGTCATCTGTAATGTGTAGCTATCATGATTACCTTTGATTCCAATGCACTTGCTATTCAGAAATAGCCTTTTTTTTCTTCCCTATCATGGTTAAGCTGCTGTCTTTAACATTGTATAGGCAAGAATAAGCTTCATAGAGCTCAATAAGTTAAGAAATCTTCTCCAGGTCTATGGAACAGACATTTTCATTTAGATTTCCAATAAGAGATATAACCAGAGATAATTACATTCCCAAAAGCTGTTAATTATTAAACTCCTTTTTAAATCTTTGATCTTTTCTGGCAACATGTTGCTGAATAGAAAGGCTTTCTAATCTTGGCAACTGGGCTCTGGCAAACACGGCAAATTGAATGTAAAGGTAACATATGGCAACTTGTTGTGTGGCAACATGTTGCGGGCTACAAGTTGCTGTGTGTATGGGAGCCTTTAGAAACGTCACAATAATAATCTTGGCTGCAGGTGCATTTTTAGGTGGAATTATTTAATTACCAAACATAGTATGGGATCACAATAGGAAGAGTTTATGGGTAGCGAGTTTTGGGATGAGATATTATAAGAAAAAAGTAAGAGCCAACACCATGTGGATCCAAGGCACTCAAAAGAAAATTCAATTCCAAAAATAAAACTTCTTTCCTCTACCATTATTGAAAAGGGGGTCTCTTCAACAGATACTCAGCCATGTAAAGAGCTGAGAAAAATTAAGCATAGTTAAGCGATTAATTCAACGCACTACGGTTACAAACATCATTAGTTGATCCTGTATACACGGGATTATATTTTTTAATTAAGGCCGGTATACTAGTTTTACATAGCCAGACCCACTCAATGTAATGAAGCGAGAGAGTTTTTGTTAGACTATAAATATACAGTTGTTTAGAAAACTACGAAAAGTTGGTAGATAATAAGGAGAGCATAGTAAAATCATTGACAAATTTGAAAACACACAGCATGGAGTTCAAACATAAGACACTTTAAAAAGCAGATACAGTAAACAATGGTATATAACTAGTCAAGTACATCCTCCTGAAGGGACTAATAATATACTTTAAAATTTGAAAATTTATCCATGATTAATAGGGCCAAACACTTACTTATAGTTAACATTATCTTCACAAAACTGTGATTAGGTTTACTCAAGGGCGTGGATTTTAGGGATCAACAGGTCCAGATAATACAATGAAAATACAAGACATCCATTAGAATATTCAATGCATAACCAAACCTTGGGCTTATTAACTCAAAATACATTTATCACTAAGTTCTTTGTTTAGTTTGGTCATCATGAATGGAGAGCAAGCTATTTCAATTTTAGACTAGAAAAAAGCAATTTTGTTCAAGTAAGGCAACTTCCATGAGTAAATGGAAATAGTTTTGAAATCCATTGTAAACTGGAAGAGAGACGCAATTCAGGAATGTAAATAAACACCGTTGGTTTAAAAAAGTTTTATCAATAAAATCCGAATCACTACTATCAATAAACGATGGGTTATTGGCTCAAGGATTTCCAAAACCAGAGTTGAGGTTGACGTTTGAACCATTTCATCGTATTAGAAAATGTTTTGCTTCTGGTCAAAGAGTGTATAGTAGCAAGAGAGTGGTCATTTTTCCTAGATCATCAGCAAAGGTACTTGGTTTTACTTCAAAGACATTTCGAGGTCTTCTGAATTTTGGAATGTCTTACTAGTAACACAATCTGTCTTAAGAGAAGCACCATGGATGTCAGAAAACTTTCAGAGTATATATATTATATAGGCTAAACAAGAAGTCATTTTAGAATGATGATATTGCAACTGCTTCAAAACCTTGGGTAAAGTAATTAACTTAAGTATTTTTGACATGTGGAATTGATATGATATGTTCATTTTATGTAAATGGTAGGAAAAAATTAAGGGACTAGATTCTATAAAGATCTGGATCTTGTTATCAGGAATATTAAGAACATATTTTAAGAATAACTTATATATATATTTATCTATATATATATATATATATATTAATATATCTTTATATATATATTATATATATTTAAGATTACCATATACTTACATGATATCTTATATACTTAGTACATATAGATTTATGACATATATAGTATTGTTACATTTTACATAACTAATTATATATATATATATATATTACTATAAAGTATTCTAAGTCTGTTTGAGAGTGCTCGATATCATTTAGGACCAGAGGGGGTTAGGACCAAATTGAAGGAAAAAAGAACAGAACTTTTAATATTGTTTGCGGTTACTCGAGTTTAACAATAATGCGATAATCAGACAGCTCGGATGATCGCATAACGTTCGTGAAACTCAGAGTTAACAGCAAACAAAGCGAAAAGTTTTGGTGATTTTTTCCTTTCATTCGGTCTTTACACCCCATTTTATGTATAGCCTATTTACGTAAATATATAATAATATATATACATATATATTATATATTAATATATGTGTATATTATAAAATAATATATATAAATATATATAGTTTAGAATATATATATTATTTATATATATATGTATATTTATTTGTCTAGGATGACTTACTTTTGTTCAAGAAATGTAATTCAATCATTTGTGATGGTTTGTGTAATTATTTAACTGGTGTTATTGTGACTGAATACTCACAAATCATTTAAGCTATATGTAATCATTTACTCCTATGATCATTATTATAAAATTTTTATTATTATGTAAAACAGGTGGTTTATATATCTTCAGTGACTTACTTGATCATAAAAATACTCCAAATTACTAGAACCTAATGTCATCATTTTTTTTTTTGTGCACTAGTCTATGGACAAATTACTTCTGCAAGGTTCAAAAATGTAATTAAAGCCTGTTTATTGAGAGCTGTAACTGTTACCTATCATTGGATTTCCTAAAATTTTGTCATAATATTGAGGATATCATGTACTGCTCTTTTCAAAAGAAGCGAGGGGCACTTGGTACTATAGCTAGATGCAAAAGGTAAAGATAACGTCTCCACTGTATATTGCTGCTATCAAGTATATGTTTAACAAGAATATGTAATGGTTTATAATACAAAGTAATCGTTATACAAATATGTGTTTCAATTTGTTTAGAACACAAGTTCAATGTTATATAAATAGTACAAAGACATTGATATATATCAACAGTACTAATTTCCATTTAACCACTTTGCTAAATAAGAAAGTCTATGAATAGTTTTCTCAATTTGTATATATGTTGAACATTGATATTGTATTATACTACTTACTGAATTATTAGTGTGTCTTTAGCTGAACTGTTATTGATATTTCCGATTAAGTATAGGTTAAATCACAGTGACCTCCAGTATTGCCACATCTTGCGCTCTATTTTAAAGACAATCCTTTTAATACAAAGTATGTTGAGATAGTTTGGTACTTTTTATAGATGGTCTTCAGGGGAACATGGAGCATCCAACCTTCAGATGCTTAACCTTGGTTACATAAAGGGATAGTCCTGAAAGCACCATGAGCCACTCATACAAATAATGAGGGTTTTGTGTCCAAGACAATTTGCAGTAGTCCTGGAATGATCCTTAGATCCTTATACATGTTCCTGGATATATTTAGAGACATCCTTAGAATGTCCTTAAAGTGCTTGGAAAAGATCTTTTGTTTAACACAAAGTAACCTTGGATCCTTATTTAACATCCTGGATATGCATTGGCATAATGGTATCATGGCACTTCATTTTTCCTTTATTTGCAAAGTAATCCTAGATGTCTGGGACAGTTGGGATAGTCATTGTTATCATTGTCAGGTTTCCATTTAACCTAATGCAAAATATACTGAAATAACTGGGATGGTCCTAGGGTGCCATAGAAAGATCCATATTGTTTTAATACAAAGTAATTCTAGGAACCCTATTACATCTTAAGAAATGCCTACTCCTCTAGAAAAGCACAGAATTTGATTCAAAGGCCTTAATAACAAAGTATCATGGGATTTTTCTGATATACTGAGATGGTCCTTTGAGTGCCATTGAAGAATAAAATATCGTCTAATACAAATGATTCCTGAGATATGCTGGAATATGCTTGTCTTCAACTACACCATAGAAGTCAAGTAGATTCCCTACTACAATGAAGTATCCTAGAATGTCTTGCACACCATACCCTGGGATAGTCCTTAAGGATGCCACAGAAACATTTATACCTACCTTAAGCATCTCTGATAATTGATAATTATGTAAGTTTCATATACTCTAAATACTGGGTTTAATATACATGTATCTAGTCAATAGTTAATAATTTTGATAGTACCAGTGTGCAGGAATTATATTCAATAGATATAGATATATATCAAACTGGACTAAGATTAAATCTATATGCATAACTTTAAGTACTTATTATGTAATGTATAAATACTAACAAGAACATCATTTGTTAATCATTTGATAATTGTGCTATGGTGATGGCTGTCATTTACACAAAGTTATAGTAAACCTAATTAGGTGTTGCATTAGTCCTATTTGTAAAAGAGAGGAATCATAAATCATTATGCTTATATTTATAAAGTCAAAACAAGTTGATTTTTTTTTGTAAACATGTTAAAATCAACATAATTATTTATAGATCTTGTGACTGTAATAAACATATATGAACACCTACAGTGACTATGAATATATAATAATATACATGATGTGATAAAATTAGATATATTGTAATATATGGACACCTACAGTGACTATGAATATGTACTAATATGCATGATGTGATAAAACTAGATATATTGTAATATGGACACCTACAGTGACTATGAATATGTGCTAATATACATGGATGTGATAAAACTAGATATATTGTAATAGGACACCCTCATTCACTATTGAATATGTACGAAGATCACTGATGGGATAACAAAATATTGGTGTTTTTATATATTATTTTAATAAACATAATATGTTTATCATACATTGATATCTTAGATGTTAGGATAAGACAAATGATACACCATTCCTCGATTTATACTTCGTTAATTTGTAATGGCAATAAAACATCAATTGAGTACTTGCAACATTGTACAAACTAAAGACTAAGGTGAATGTGAATATTAATAACAAAGTTGAATCCCTATGACAATATTGTCATAAATTGACATAGTGTAACAATGCTATTGCAGATTCTCTTGTAACTCAGTTTATTACGGTTGATTGGGAATTTTACATCCCATACTCATACTCGCTACTTTTAATTATACTGGAATAAATGATTTCCTCCTTAATTGTGTACCAATAACATTGCTGTAAGCTGTATTACTATGAGCACTGGCAAGAAACTCAATACCCTCATATTATTACTCATGAATTGTGTGCAAATTAGTCCATGTAAAGGTCAATAATGTAGATTAAAGCTTTGGTTTAATGAGAATTCTAACTATTACTTGTCATTTACAATTACCTATAACTTGTCAATAATGTATATTGAGTTGTAAAGTACTCTCTAGTCTAAGGAGAGGGTTCCCTTAGTAGTATATCTAGATCCAAAAGGTTGATAGGCAAGTCTCATACTCAAAATCATACTATATGTTGTATTATCCACTACATGTATAACATGTAGTTTGTAATATATTTACATATGGTAATACATGTACAGTTATAAAGGTCATTCTGCAAAACTAATTATATTAAGTACGGCGAGTGGTCTCTAATTACACATTACCAGTTTAAATGCTATATAAACACTACAAAGATGTAATATACATAACACTAACAATTCCCACTTGACACTTAGTTAGTTAGGAAGGCTATCAATGGTTCTCACTTTAGACCTAGTTGAATATATTATTGTACTACACTATTCAGCTAAATTACCAATATGTCTAATATTTGACCATTAATTGAAACTTAACAACAACTAAATTATGTAGGTTGAAAAACATATATTGTCTAATATTGGCACATCGTGTCCCCTCCTACTTTGAGACAGTCTCTTGGTATAAAGTATGATAGATATTTGGTACTGCTTAGATAGTCTTTCAGAGTATAATATGAAGTATCCGATCCCAGATACTTAACCTTGGTACAATTAGAATGGTCCTTAAAGTACTATGAAGCCTCAGTGTAAATAACCTAGGGTGCATTTTTTCTCTTCATGCAGGATGATCCCTAAGATTACTATTTTATTTTGTATCCTAGAAAGCTTGCATAGAAATACAGAATGATCCTTTGGATGCAACAGTCCTCAAGGTGCCCTATAACCTTTAGATTACATCATACTAAGAATGTAGTTAGAATTCTTGAGACTAACTGGGATGGTCATTGTTATACAAATAGAGGACCATTATCACCTAATACATTCATCCTGGTATGATCCTTAGGATATCAGAAGCTTTATGTCCTTAAAGCATCTCTATAATTATAGGTTCATATTACTCTAATACTACTGATTTAATAATACATGATCTAGTCAATAGTTAATAATATTTGATAGTACCAGTCTCCAGGAATTAGATTCAATAGATTATAGATATAATCAAACTGACTAAGATTAAATCTATAAAATACTTTTAGTAATTATTATTGTAATTTATAGTACTAACAAGAACATCCACTCATTTGATATTTGTGCTATGGGGATGGGTTGTACCATTTATACAAGTTTACTAGTAACCAATTAGGTGTGCAATATATTCCTTTTGTAAAAGAAGAGAATGAGAAATCACTATCTTATAATTTATAAAGTCAAAGACTAGTTTGACTTTCTGTAAACAAATTATTAAAAGTCAACATAATATGTGACCTGATTTGCAATAAGGACCACTTCTGACAAAACATTTGTCACATGATTTGTGAAAAAAACCACTGTTAAAACACCTCCAAATAATTTTGTATACATTCAGTTACTACTTAGATATATATATATATATATGCACAACTATTTACAGTAACTCTGTATACAAATCTGTTTGTGAGGTGTTCTAATTGTGGTTCCTTTTCACAAATCATGGTAACAAATGTTTTGACAGAATGTTCCTTATGCAAATTAGGTCACATATTCATAGGTCTTGTGACTAGTAATAAACTTGTATGAACTCCTACAGTGACTATAAATATATAATAATATAATATGATAAACAGACTAATATATTGTAATATGGACACCCCTCATTCACTATGAATATGTACTAAGATCAATGTGATGGGATAAAAAAAATATAACTGCTACTTACATGTTTATATTTACAATACACATTACTATATAGTATATTGTAATTTGTGTTTTAAATTATTAATAATACTACTACATGTAAGAAACTGACCTTCTTTGATCGTACTTTTCTTTTAAAAGAATGTCTCATTGACAGGCCTTCCTCAGTTGCGGTGCTGTCAGTAGACATATAAGAGGGTGTGTCTACACTCTTAACTCAGTAGCCTTAGCTAACAACCAACAAAACAATTTAAATAAAAAATGAGTGGTAGATAGAGACACGATATATGAGATCTGTAGGAGCACACCAATATAAGAGAACATTAAACTGAGGTCAATACTTGTCAATTAGTATACATGTATATTATAATTTATAACTACAAATTAATAATAGTAGAGTTATCTTCATTGATGATGTTATAATGACACCTATTATTAAAGAGAACTCATAATAGTGATACTATATACTATCATATAGTGGATATTTTTTGTAAGACAAAATTGTGGCAGTAGACATAAGTAGACTTTATCTATGGAGACAATGTATTATATTAGTAGTAGATGTTAATAACAGTGTCTGTTTTGTGTAATAGAACTAGCAGACTAGATTATATTACTGATGTATTAACTTTGATCTTTTAGCATGCTGCTATGTTCCAATGAAAAGTAAATTTTAGTGCTGGTAGATAATTTCAATATAAATGTACATACATCTTATTCACTTTTATATTGTTCTATATAGTTATAAACATTCATTGTATCTTCCTTTGATTGTTTTAGATTGCTTTTGGTCTTTGCTTTCTTGTATTGTCAAACATTTTCTTTAGGACACATGTGACTAAACACATGCTTTTGCATACCTCTGACTTGGTTATCACTTCTAGTAAAGCAATTACTGTATTCCAAACTGTGACTAAACTATGATGAGATTTTGCTACATTGTCATGCTAAGATACTCAATCAAAGTTAACTTCCTTAACTCTATGAGTCTAAGAGGACAACATTATTAGACTTAAAATTTATTTACATTGTCATTAATAGTATAAAATATAATTGAGAACTTTAATACAAGTGAGTGCATGCATTTGAATTGCTAAATAATAGCTAGAAAGCTAGAAATTTAGAAATAATTAATATACATACATGTATAAACATGCATTAAAGTTTCTCTCAGTAATTATATTCGAGCACATGAGTACATTGTGGATACATGAATGTATCAATACTAGCCTAATGAGCTTTATTTTTCCACCATGTGTGTGAGCCCACTTATATAATAATGCTACCAAGATACTTATACATAACTCATACATATTTACTGTACAGTATGAAGTTATATTATATGTATGTCTTACCTTGTGAACTACTAACTGTTAGATATATAATAATCATTAATAAATGGTTATTACATACAAAAGTAATGTAATAGGTACATGTATTTGTCACTACATGATATGGAATAAAATATCTAGTAACAATAACTTGAAAGAAAATCCACTTATTGTTCCTGTTGCTAAAGAATATTATGCTATGAATCCTGAATGATATTAATGCAAGAGGAAGTAAGCGGTATGTACAGCAGTGTTGTTGTAATTGTAATTGGTAATTGTATTAATTACAATTAATTACACTTTAGTAAGTAATTGTAATGGTAATTGTAATTGTTAAAATTTTACCTTCAAGTAATCTGTAATTGTAATTGAACTAATGTATTTTGAAGCTCAATTACTATGTTTAATCACTGAAATGAACACAGTATTCATTAAAATTAATGAAGTGTGACTTCATGAATGGTTCAAATTTCACACCCTGCCACATGCCCCCCCCCCCCCCCCCCCCACCCCCCCCCCCCCCCCCCCCCCCCCCCCCCCCCCCCCCCCCCCCCCCCCCCCCCCCCCCCCCCCCCCCCCCCCCCCCCCCCCCACCCCCCCCCCCCCCCCCCCCCCCCCCCCCCCACCCCCCCCCACCCCCCCCCCCCCCCCCCCCCCCCCCCCCCCCCCCCCCCCCCCCCCCCCCCCCCCCCCCCCCCCCCCCCCCCCCCCCCCCCCCCCCCCCCCCCCCCCCCCCCCCCCCCCCCCCCCCCCCCCCCCCCCCCCCCCCCCCCCCCCCCCCCCCCCCCCCCCCCCCCCCCCCCCCCCCCCCCCCCCCCCCCCCCCCCCCCCCACCCCCCCCCCCCCCCCCCCCCCCCCCCCCCCCCCCCCCCCCCCCCCCCCCCCCCCCCCCCCCCCCCCCCCCCCCCACCCCCCCCCCCCCCACCCCCCCCCCCACCCCCCCCCCCCCCCCCCCCCCCCCCCCCCCCCCCCCCCCCCCCCCCCCCCCCCCCCCCCCCCCCACCCCCCCCCCCCCCCCCCCCCCCCCCCCCCCCCCCCCCCCCCCCCCCCCCCCCCCCCCCCCCCCCCCCCCCCCCCCCCCCCCCCCCCCCCCCCCCCCCCCCCCCCCCCCCCCCCCCCCCCCCCCCCCCCCCCCCCCCCCCCCCCCCCCCCCCCCCCCCCCCCCCCCCCCCCCCCCCCCCCCCCCTACTGCCAGTCTATCACATATTTCTAAGTTAAAATGGCTACTGGTAGAGCCTTGATATTTAGTTACTACAATGATAGCCAAGATAAAGAAGATGGTACCAGATATGCTAAATGTCCAATCTTGTGGTGTCACTATTAAAGGAAAACAGGGTGTAACATCAAATTTTGTGACACATCTGAAGGTAAGAGTTACATCAGTCATACACATTATTTATAATAATGTTGTAGAGAAAGCACCCAACCAAGTACAGTGAGTTTGCTGCCAGAAAAGAGCAGCCATCAACTTCTAGTGGCACACAAATGAAACTGGTGTCATCACCAACAGGACAGCAGAAATACACTCAATCTCATTCAAAGCAAAAGGCTATCACTATGGAATCATGAAAATGGTAGTAAAAGATTTGAGGCCATGTTCCATTGTTGAGTGTGAGGGTTTCAGAGATCTTATGGGAGATACTAGATCCTTGTTATAGGATAGTAAGCAGACAGCACTTACAATATCAACTCATCCCTAACGAAGTTTTTGAGATAACCCGAGAAAATAAAGTCACGTTTTAGAGATGGTTGATTTTTGCTCAATGACACTGGACATCTGGGAGTAGCAGACGTAGCATGCTTACCTTGGAGTGTCTTGCCATGTTATAATTGAATGGAAAATGGTTTTTATATTACTTGCTTGTAAGCAGATACTGGGATCTCATACAGCTGACAACATATATTCTCATTATGAAGAACTTGTTGATGAATATAATATTAGAGACAAGCTTTTTAAAATAGTAACAGACAATGCCTCCACATGCAAGAAAGCCTTCAAAGTTCTTTGCCTGGATTTACTTTCCAGAGTGATGAAGAAGGTAGTGACGATGATGAGGATGAAGAAATGTCAGAGGAGAGAGAATTACCAGAAGAAGATATTCAATTGGAGACTCTACCACAACGAATCAGTTTGCTTTGCCCACTCTCTCCAGCTATGTGTTCAAAGATGGTCTCGCCTCATCACAGCAATTAATCAAAGCTATTGCAAAAATTGCTAAAATAGTAAACCATGTCAAGAAATCTACCCTTGCGACGAGAAACTAGAGTCTGTATTTGACAAAACCCTCATTTCCAAAAATGAAACACGTTTAGAAATTCCCAATTGAAAATGGTTCGTAGGGCAATAGAGGTAGATATAAATGAAGTTTTAGATAAAGAGAGCTTCACTTGAGTAACCATGAGAAAAATATACTGCATGAAATTGTTGATATTTTCGAACCTTTTTTGAGATGCTACTGACATTCTTCAGGGTGAAGAATATGCCTCCATTTGCCTGTTGCCCCACTTATGTTTGGATTGATGAAAATTTGGACAACTTTAAAGAGAAAGCCAAACATTGTCGTGGTATAATTTCCAGTCTTGCTGCCTCTCTCGAAACAAGATTAGGACATGTAACTACAGAATCACTTTTTTGCATTTCAACATTCCTTAATCCCAACTTTAAGCTGAAATGGTGTTCAACAGGAGGCAGAACGTCTTCAAGTCAAGGCAATGGTTCTAGCTGAAATTTCTCGTATTCCTACAACAAATGATTACTTGTCACAGATATCAGGAAAACCCCAAAATGACACTGACCTCCACAACCAAAGAAAACAAAGATGACTAAATTTATTTGCATTCTTAGAACAACCACAAAGAGAAGTAGTATCAGATATGGAAGGAGAGAGTTTCAAGCTATTTAGACTGTGAAAGTCCTCATCAGCTCTTGAGACAAATAGAAATCATTAAACTTTTGAAAGATAATGCAACAACGGTACCTAACTTAGCTCAAGTAGCAAGAAAAGTGTTTACTGTACCAGCAACTTCTGCACTCCTGTTGAGCGAGCCTTTAGTCAAGCTGGAAAAATTTTACAAGATCGATCGATCACGCCTATTACCAAAAAATTTGAAAAATTTGGTTTTCCCTAAAGTTAACAAAGGTATTTTAAGTTGGAACAGAACCATTTAATTGAGTAATTGTAATTGTAATTTAGTCATATAATTGAAAGTAATCATTACATTTTATGAACAGAGTAACTCGTAATTGTAATCATTACATTGAAAATTCAAAAGTAATTGAAAGTAATGATTACATTTTCAATGTAATTGCAACAACACTGATGTACAGCCCATGGACAGAATATGTTAGAGGCCTGTCTCTTTGCCTCCCTCGTAAACACATCAGGTATAACTTGTCAATAACACATTGTATTTCCCAATGCTAATGCAGGGAAGTCTTACTCAGGCATGGAGGCAAAATGGAAACCTTTGACTGGCCAATAGTTATAGTGGACAGAGAAAAGCATATAAAAATTATAATATTTTAAGACATCATCATCTTTGGTCTATCTTATACTGACTATGTTTGGTAAAATAATAGATTTAATTCTTAGACTTCTTGACTCTAGTGTATGTTATGATATCATAACACTGAAATCTCAAAGTGTTAATAAACATTATTCTGATATACCTCTTTTACCTTACAGATTAAAGCAAATATATCTATTATTAACAAACTGTGCTGCATGTGGTAGGTCTGGATATATTACACATATTATATCCAACATAAAGATGGTCTTGGTAGAGCTATTATGTAAGTCTTAGTTTTAGTCCTAGACTTTATGATAGCCATACTTGTTGAAAGTGATAATTGACAGGGTCCTTCTCATTATGGCACCTAGTCCGTTGTCATTACATAGTGGTGGAAGGGATGTATAAAGGTGATGAACAGCTACTAGATTTCATTTAGTTTAACAATTGTTTTACTTCAAATTAAGTAAGTCCAACCTAACAACTGAAAATCTTTTAATTCTTTTAAACAAAACATTTGATATCGATACTAAACTAAGCTCTTACTGGCAATGAAGAAACATAATGGGAGGAATCAGTATATACACAAAGGTTTTATACACATAGTGGATTGTGGAGCACTAAAATATTTAAAGTTCAAATATATAAATTATAAGTACATGTGATGAATTGTAAGTTATTGGAAGATGTCTATAATATCTAGAAACAAGCATTACTAAATTAATGCAGCATGGCAGCTTTTGGAGAGGGCATGGATCATTTAAAGTACCTAAAATAATTATGTTTGACTTGACCTTTTGCAGTAGTGCTTTGTCTGAATCTGTCGTAATCTGGTGTAACAAGAAGCAATAATACTCTTCACATTATATGCGTCAATATGAAGATTATGCCATGACCTATGTCATTCACTATGTTAGTAATTAGTGTCTGGGTCACTTTTGTATCATCAAATCATATCTTATTGCATGACAATACCCGATTTCCCTCTAGTGCATATAATGAGACTTAGTCCACTAATAGAGTTAGTATTATATGTTTATAAACACAAATAAACCTATAAACTTGTTTAGGAACACTCGAGTACATCACAATGCTATGATATATATAATCAATTTATTTACATTGACTACACACACTTTTATTTCCTCATCCTTTATCTTTAATAATGACATTTAACCATCATGTATTAGACCATCATAGTGTTGTACAGAACAAACAAGTTAAATTATAAGTTCACTTAACGCTTCGTATACATTCTATCTAAAAGTAATTTATATACATAAACTCAATGCAAGAAATACTTAGTAAAATCAAACAACAATTGAGAGAGTTATCCTATGACATTTACACACCGAAAGCAATATTATTGCCACTTTTAATGTAATAAGCTACCTCATAATTATTGAAAGCCTGGCCAGCCCCACTCTCTGTGCTTTCAGACTTTCATATACATCACATTAGAGATATACCAGATAGAACATTCCTAATAGTACATACTACCTTTCATAGCTATATCTTGCTTCCATAACTGTTGGTCTAACAGGAGTTTAAAGCCACTGTTCTAGAGTAGTACCATACTTCTGTCCTATGCACTGTAAAAAACATATTTGTTCAAAACAACAAAGTTTTGTCACGCTCCACCATATTTTAATTTTATATGAGCATTGTTAATTCAAAAGTATTTAATCAATATAACAAATAACAGGTTAGATAGACAACTACTTTTTAATTAACAAATGTGTATATATAACAGAATTACAATTAGAAGTAACATTTGTTGATTCAACAAATAGATTTGCCAAGGTTGTAACAAATTAACTTTGTTAATATGAACAAATTGTTGTGTTACTACAGTACATATGTAATTGTGGTGCTGATGATGATAATAACACACAACTTTAGAAAAAAAATGGATATCATAGTGATTGTGAAAGCAATGCAGTATGCGAGACTGAGACTAACTTAATTCAACAATTATACATTTTATTACAATATAATATATTCTTGTTCTGATCTTAATAAATATGATTAGAATGGATGTAAATGCCAATAGCACATTCATCTTTTAGAAAAAAACAACTTACTTGTCCAGGTAGACTCAATAACAGTAACTAGAATAGTGGTAATCATTTCCTCTAGTGACTAATCATAGGGAGTCACATTACGGGTTAAAGCGTTAGACATTTCAAAACAGAACGAGTAATATGTCCCCACATAATTTCCAAACTGTGGTAAATCCAATCTTAAACATATACGACACGCAAGTAATCCAATTTATTCACCTCTCCATCTCAACCCAAGATTTTCTGTATAATTATAAACTAAATTTGTCATAACTAAATAGTGGAAAATCATACATGTACAATGTCAGTCTCTTCCTATCCAATTATTTAAATTCATCATTATCTCATCCTGATAATTTCAGTTCATGTAGAAAGTGTCTTGACTGCTTAGTCACCTAAAAATGATAGCGAAAATATACATTTAACAATGTAACCTCACTACTAGCCAAATTGGGTAAATTCATCATTATTTACATCTGAATTAATGCTAGTTTCATAGGAGAAAGTGTACCCCGATGATAGGTACCTAAAAACCATTAATAAATACGGTAACCAAACAAAACTCACTACAGCCGAGATAATTGACCTTTACAAAAAAGTCACTGCTGTTATAAATGCACTATTCTTAGTTTCTGATGGACATCAGTAACCGATAATGGTATATTTTACGTGGTCCTGTTGAGCTATTCTCTGTATATAATGAAAGGGGATGCTTCCTATTCTCGCAATAGCAAGACCATGTATAAGCGTCTAATCTACAGTATATAAATGAACGGCGTTATAAAAACATACAACAAATAGCTAGAGACCAAATGCTTACTTTATACTTGAAATGAAAGTGAACTAAGAAATGTCTGTTTATGGTATTATATTAGTTCCAGTATGAATTTCATGCAAACAAGCGTAGATACTTCTCTCTCAGTATTTTAAGTTACAGAATTAAATAATATATAATATTCATGCCATTACACACTTTGAGTATATTCTCAACAATAAAAAATGGTAATACTCTTCAATCAGAATGACCATTAGGAATTGGGTTCCCAACATATAATATTTAATGGTAAGCCTATTACCATCTAATAATATATTAGTTCCACATTTGAACAGCTATACGATGCCTATTAAATGCATATACCATGTTTTCTTGAATTGGTTGTTATAGTTTGGATAATGGATAGGCATGATTATGGTATCTTATTATTATGACCATATATGTTTTTAAAAGTCCTACAACTTTACTAGTAGTATTCACACAATGAGCAAAGTTTAATTTTAAATATGCCGGATTCTCTATTTACTGATTGATGGATATTGCCACACCAGTTGTAACATACGAACTATTCAGTTGCGAAGAAGGTTTGTCCTTTCTTGATGACCAACTACATGCTGAAAAGCGTCCATTTGATTATATGAAGGATGTCAAGAAGTGAAATACTTACTTGTTGAGAACACATGTAAAACAATAAATATTAAATCTTGAAATAGTAATATTCATTTTTTGATCTTTCACCAAACAAAGACAATTTTAAATTTGCCCAAACGTTTTCAACAGTTAGTTCACACTGTCAGCAGTCACGTGGACTACATAATAATAACTTGCCCATGAATGAAAAAAGTCATATTTATAACTCTAAACTAGCGGAGCCTCAAAGGTTAGCGGTCCTTTTCGAATGGATAAATAGTTTTTAAGGATACACTCATATCCATATTCTTCCGATTGGTATATGTAGCCAGTCAGCACCTACCCAACTGAGATGATTTAAAACACCAGTAGAGGATGTTATGATTTCCCTCAAGGACTCTTCATTTTTTGCTCACTATGCTATACAGAAAACAACTAATGGAATTTGCATAGTTTATTTTGGTAACACTTCACTCATTTTGCTTGTTTTAATGATTGTTTTCATTATATTATATGAACTTTCAATCAATTTAGGTAACTTCTTTTCCAATGAAAACCCTTTCCGCACCTATTTATTGATAAATGCTGCTCATGTTGCATGGATATTTTCTTAAATTATGATTTTCAGACATAAGAGCAAAGGGTGATGGTGATAAATAGCATTGACCCAGTTCAGCAGAACATCTTTTGATGCATCTTAAGTAAAATTTAATTGTTTTTTTTTTTTTTATACTATAACATTAAATATGCAATGCAAATGTAAATAGCAAGGAGTAGTAGTGAAAAGGGCTTGAAGACATTTCAAACACAGTCTTCAAAGTACACAACATACCTGCCCTCTGTTCATTTTAGACACTTTTTATACAAGACAAAAGGCAATTTATTCACACTGAAACTTAAGGAACCGCATTAAAGGCAATGATTATATAGCCTACTACTTACATCCTAATTTTAGTATATATATAGTACTGTGCATGGACGTGTTTCATGCAAATTATCTCAATGTTCCTACTTTAATTTTGTTCCCCCCCCGAATGCCTTCATTTTGCTATCTTAAAGCATAAATCTCTGCTTCAGTTCAATTGTAGAATAAATAGTCATAGCTCTCCAGGACATTTCATTCCAATGTCCTCAGTTATCAAGGTTGTCAGTACACAAGAAGAAAGCATAGTACAACTAGTTAGTGACTTAGTCAAATCAACAATGTAGAAGGTAACATCTTTAGAGGTAGAGCGTAATAAATTTTTTAGATACTCTTTATGACCTGTTATTATTTTTATTTTTTGGTTTCTTAATTTCATTTGCTACTAGCCTTTTCAATGCATCTCGGACATCCAATGATATTGTATTGTTTGTAAGAAGCCTAAAAATGCAAAGCATGATAGAATGGATTTATCGCTACTAATAGAGTATGAATGCCCACTGGTTGTTAACATCACAGCTAGTTTGTTGGTGAGTGTGGTCATTCCTCTCCTCTATTGTGATCGTCTTCATTATTGTCAGTAGTTCAAATAACGAAAATGGGTGCTAGTTAGTTGGGTCAGATCGCTCCCTAAATTGGATTTTGTGAACTCAGGAATCGTTCAAATCTTTGATTGTTTGTTTAAAAGATGTTCAACACTATTAAAACATTATGAATATCTCCAGCAAGTTGTCATCATACTAGTTTGCATGATCTAGATTTTTAAGCATGTTATCATACTGTCATTACTCTGCGATTGAAATATGGATCACTGTCTCCAATCGACCTTTTATAACACACAATTAATACCAATTTGAGCTTGTAACTGTGACATCAGACCTGATAAAAATTTTATTCTGAGCTGATGTAGGCCCTTACTTGCCACAGCGAAAAAACATTATTGAATCATTCATTGTCCTTTTATGTAAAAATGTATTGATTTTTTGTAATTACAATTTACATATAGTTATATGCATAATGTCCCAATGTAATGCTGGCCTACAACACATGATGAAAATCATGAATTAGTTTTAATTTCTTTTATAAGTACTGCAATTTGTGTCTTCAGCATACTGGTGTGGAGACACTGGGTGATTAGGTTATGAACTCATTAACGGAAATATGAATATGCTTACAAGAAAGCGATAAACTAAGACTATGGTTAAAATAATTAAAAACTAAACTATATTGTAGGGGCAAGAATAACAACTGTCGGACGGTAGCAAACTATGCAAAAATACTAATTTTAATAATTTTTATTCATATTTTTTTAATTTTATAGGACCGGCTCTTAAAAAAATAAAAATCTTGGTTGTTCTTGGTGCTACCTTCACAGTCTGATGAAAGCAGCATCTTAAATGACAGTAGATGTGATTTTATCATATATTATGAAGACATCATCTAATATCCATCACCTACTACACCCTAAAACCCAAACCTTATGACACACTAGTGATCGTCTTCATCATAGCTACAACTTACATCACATCATAGAAGAAGTTACCACCAAGAAGCGACGCAATCATAGACCTAACCACTTTCTTCATTATCTTTTGTTCCTTCTCTCTACCAGTTCCTTTAGTTGTCCCTCGAGCGGTCACTTTTAAATTAACTTTCTGTCGGCACTAACAGTTTGGTAGCATATGATTAGCTACTTAATAGCGGGTCAGATTTAATGGCAATTGGAGCAATATTGCCACTCCATTGGGAGAAATGCAGTGCGATATGTGCCTCAGTTCCCCCGCCCCAATATTACAAAAGATTTATATAGTGCCCTTCTTTCTCTGACTCTAAGACCGTTTGCATTGTAATAACAGTTTATAACCACTGGAGTATTGTCTCACACATTCAACATATTCATGGGTGAAGACCCTCAGTCTAATATCAAAAAGCCCTAAGCATGCTAGACCAATAATCATCAAATCTATATAGTAAAGAATTACCGATGATTTCCGTCTTTATAATAAATTCTTTTATTGAGAGGTTGCCCCAAAAAATGCCCATAGTTGCAATGAGATCGATGCTTGCAGTCTCTTATATTTATCCAGTTTCATGTTATTAACCAAGGTTGGAGCGCAGTAATCATTATGGAACTCCTCCGGCGATCAATTCTTAGATGTTGCTGGAAGGAGGTACTAGAATAAGGTGGCATACCAAGATCTTGAAGATAAAGACATCATTATTAGAGTGGGGTCTACTTAAAAGCAGTACAACACACATGATCGGGCTGCAAATTTGGTGGAAAATGTGCAAGATTTTTTTTTTAGACAAGAACTTTGGGAACATTTGAGGCGGCTGTTTTGTTTGCAATAGTTCTTGTAAACAATGCCTCTCACACGGTTGTACCTAATATAACACTTTTGTCTATGATTCAGAGAGTACTTGTATAAGTGAGAATATAGCTCTTGATAAAAGTTTGCTTTTGCGCTTTCTCAGGGTCGGTTTACTAGCTTAAAAGTTGCCAATTAATCCCCGTCAAACAACATTTCGACTAGAACCTCCAGAATATTGCGTGTATTGGAGACATTATATAGTTCTATATTCAATCCCCGTTGCTTATTTTCCTTTCCACTTATTTCAACATACCTCAAATCAGTTTTGCCATCAACAATCCCCCTCCGCTTTTGCGCAATCGTGAATTCATACCCTTACTATTTATCGCCATATGTACTCCAGATAATCACCAGGTCTAAGCAATAATTGATTTAATAGTATCTTTTCGGTTGTGGACTATGTCTCAACTTCTGTTTATTCAAAAATTTTGTACGCGTCAACCTTGGCATTAATGCATGTTTCATAATCTAAGCAAATAGACCTAAAGGACTGTATGGGCATTGCACTTTAACATTAGTATAGAGGATCCCACTGACTTTGTACTCTGTTAATAGATCTACTCTGCAAATGTTGTTGGTATCCTTTGTTCAGTCTCCAGGTATTAGTTACCTGCTATTGACCAGAAATTGATACCTTGTACTCTCTGCTGTACTTCTAAAAGGCCCAGTTTCTGTGCATTTGCCAGCATGATAGTTAGTCACAAGATCTTGATGCAAAATATAAGGATTGTTTATCACAATAGGAAAATGGGTACATACACCTTATTCTGAGACAGTGCCTTCTTTATAGTAATACTATCAACACTAACTCTGGCCAATAATGTGCATGTAATCCCTGGTGTTAACTGAGTTTTATGAACATATTATAGTGACTGCAGTATTTGTGTTAACGGCTGCAATTATGATGAGGCATTGTAAATGATTCTCATTTTCAACAGACAGATTATTTTGGGTGGCCTACTGCCTATTGCATGGCCTGTTTATAGTGCAATGCTCATGCAATTAATAATCTTTTTAAATGAATAATTGCAATCAACCACTTAGTGGTGGTAACCTGTAAATCAAATCATGACCTTGGACAAAATCAAAAAAATTAAATGGTTCATTGTTTCGGACAGTAGTACGTAAGAAATGTCAACTTTACTAGTCACAACTGGTAACGAAGATAAATTTTATGAACATGCGCAGTGTACACACATTAAATACAAAATCTTATATAATTACCAGGTACTATCATCAGTGTCACAAAATTTGTAGCAACTCATTTGACATTGTAAATGGTTTGGATATTGGGATGCGCAAATTGGCATAAACATCATCCTTAAATTAAATTCCCAATATTAACCCAAAGCAATTTGAGCTCTTACATGAAAATGCGTGCTGACCTTATGTGATAGTGATCAACTCCAAATCAAACAGTGTCAAATTTGTATAGTCCTGGTTTTAGTTAAACATGAAGTGATATCTTCTTACTTGTGGTCTACGGCCGCTGGCCAACCTGTCTTGACAAAATAACACCTAACACTTACCTCTTCAACAGAATGTCAATATATTTCTAAATACATGGGGATAATAACCCTTTACTGGGTAGTACTGGCTGTGTAAGACTCATCAAAGGTCATATCTTAAACCTTCTGAGGGATGCGTCTCTTGTACTAATATTGGTTCGCTATAATTTGGATTATTAGCTGTGAGTTATTTATTTTTTCAGTTGAGCTGGAGTCTTATATATTATTTCTGGAATACACAATTGTAAAGTCTATTGCTTAACTCTATTGTTTTTTTTTGAATTCCACCTTTATTGGTGTTTATCATTGCTCATCATCTGACTATGTTCCCTTGTAAAATAGACTAGTGGGACCTAAGTCCGATGTATTGAGAAATTCGAAGTGTATTGATTAACCCAAATTTGTGATTTTGTTCACTCTATTGTTTCTTTTTAATGCCACATTTATGTGTTGTCCTTGTATAATCATATTAAATGTGTCTTTTACAAATTATAGCTAGTAAGTGTGATAAAATTAATGCAAATTCTGAAGGTGTACTGAATGTAGTATTTTGTCATTTTGGTTAACTCTATTTGTTTTTGTTACCGACATTTATGGCTGTATAGAAAAAAAAAATCATTACTCCTTTTCTGCAATGTGTCTTTAAAATGATAATAGGAGCTAAGGTATTAATGCTAAATTGTCGTGCAACTTATGAGTAGCAACAAATAACATTAAAGTGCCATCCTTTAACTGCAGATTTTTTTATGGAGCCAAAGAACTTTGTGTATTATTACCCTAAGTGTTTTTTTATGTGTTAAAACAATTACTTATGTTATTAATAATGCTTAAAAATTCTCTTCTACCTTTTACCATTCAATAGCTTCAATAGTTTTTCCATCAGACATTGTTGCTGTTATTCTAAATTTGATCAGCACCACTAGCTAGGCGGTGTCTTCATTCAGTATCTTACAATAGAATTATGCCGGATGACTTTGATTTATAATTTGGATTAGTCTTTTAATTGAGTTTTAATGCCTTGATATATATAGTAATATATTTCATAGGATTTAGTGCAATAGTAATAATTGTATTAAGATTCTCCTAAGACATATATTAATGCTAAAGGATCTAAATATTATATCATATCATCACAACAGCTGCATGTCGAGTTAATGTAATCCTGTATATGCTACATGTACTTAAAATACATGTAATAGTACATGTCGTATTAATAAAGTTGAGTTTATTAGATATTACTGCCCGAATCCTATGAATGGTATTGTATAAGTTACTACCAAATATATGAATTGTTTTAATTAAAAATGCTATATTAATCATAGAATAATGTTAGCTGGAAAATGTCCATGATTATTTCAACCTAACAATTATTTTACATAAGTTTGTTGGAGTGTGTGAAGGAAGACCTTTTTCCTTACTTTGTTTTTATTAGCCATTGACAATAGTGTTTGCATACATATATATTCTGTCTTAATTATCAAAAAAAAGGTATTTGATGAATTTAAGTTTATCATAAAGATGAAAATGTGTTTGTTACTCATCCTTTTCAAAAGAACCTGGTGAAGGGACTTGCCCGTTACTAAGGAATTGCACAGTTAGATTATTCCTCTATGCTAATAAAAATAATAATTTTAATGTTGTGTCCAATTTATAAAGAGTGATTTGACTGATATTTTCTCTGAGTACATATAATGTTGTGCTTGGTTTTTAATGTTACTAGTGTCTACTCATATCTAGCAGTATTGAGTCAAAATAATGTACTGATGTTGTGATCTGTTCATCTTGTTCATATTAATGTGATAATTACTAATTATATTTAGGGGGATGTACTCCAATCATGTTGCGCTAGCAGCCAAAGCAGGATGGACACAAGGATGTTGTTTTATTTTAACAGAAGAACAGGAGCCCCAATCTAAACCTTGTAAACAAAGCCTAAGTGTTCATGCTACATATCTTGTATTAGAAAGACACATAAAACACCTATCTAAAATATTAAGTATGTAACTTCTTTTCCCTAAGAACTGGTGTTAGTTCTTTTTACATTAGCCGAATACTTCTTGAAATATTGTCTTTTTTAATGAAAATGTCCATATATGCATGCTACCAGAATGTTGAAGAGCAACAGTTTGTACTGAATAATAATTATCATACAACAGATAATGTTGGTTATTGTTGCTGTACTTGTGAATAATTTGCCACCCTCACACAATGTTTATTCTATCCCTCTGTCTGTAATTATATATTTGCTTTTTACGCGCCAGTTTTCATAATAGTTATTAAATATTTTACATATTTCTTTGTTAATTATTTCTCTGAAACTTATATTCTGGAACTACATTTTTTTTGGATATGATGTTATTATTTATTATACTCTTATCTTCTCCTTACTGGTTCCTAATTGAAGTTTGGTTGTTTGTTCCACCATTACAATTCATTGTATATTTCCAGATGAAAAGGTTATAGGTTTGGTAATGTGTTTCTGCTGAAAATGGAAACTTCACAATTTCAATGTTGTTATGGTAAATAGTATAAACAATTTTCAGATTTGACACCGATTAAAACCATACAGGATTGTAACTTTAATAAGTAACCTTATTACAATTATAAATGTGGTACTGGTAAGGAGTACAGTTTTCATCATATAAGTTATAGGAAGAGCTACAAAGAGTGACATGGAAATGGACTCCTAGGTATGATGGAGTTACATTTTTCCAAAAACAGAGTTACACCAAACCTCCCCTGGTTTTCCAATTTTCAGGTGAAGAGGACTGGTTTTTTTTTTTGTGGCCAATTCCACAACAGCAAACACATGTGATAGTCCTTGTTGTGATGGAATTGGAATAGCGGCAAAGTAATTTTAAAAGATCTGGGCAATCTGTGTGTATTAGTTAAAAATTGTTATTTGCTCTTTCTGATCTTTTTGGGAGGGGGGTCATTTTCGCTAAACATAGAATCACCCCAAAAATTGAAATAACCTTTAGGAGTGATGAAGGCATCTTGGGAGATGAAGAAGGATTGGATAATGGCCGGTGCTCGAGCGTTATAGAGTCCCATATAGGTTTGATTTTATCAATTAGATCTGTGAAGGAAAAATACCAGAGAGGTAGTTAATAGTTTCTTTTATAAGAACACCAGAAGTTCGTTGCTATAACAATTTTGATCTATATTAAAATCGAGATGACTTTACTGACAAAAACATGATGCAGTGGTGTTACAACATCTTTAAAACCTGTGAAAAGGATTATCAGGAATGTCCATGTAGGTAGCTTTAATTAGAATTATCTTCCACAAGTAATTGTTTCATTATTTCAGCCTCAATGGAATGATTATTTGTTGGACTGATAAACCTAGTAGTCCATTATACTTTGGTTGAATGGAAATTACCAAAATGAACTGATTGGGATCATAGTCATTTAAAACCGCTAGCACAAGGACAACGCATGTGAATATTAGGTGTACACACTCTCCTATACCATAGAATCGGCTCGAAAATCTTTTGGGTTCCAAATTGCAAAAACTGGGGAATCAGCAACGATTAGTTCATCTTAAATAACTTTTAACTCTTTTTGAGCAGCCTTGAAGCTAAAACAAAATGTCTCCAGCACTCTAAAATTCTCCACAGTATAATTGGCGACAAAGGCAATAAATAGAATAATAATTTGTCTAAATTATCCAATTGTTCAAGCTGTAAAATTGTTACTGCCTTCAACAAAGGGGGTAATCTTGACATTTTAGAAGTGTTGCTGGATTCCAAGGGGAATTAAGCAATTCTATCATTAATGTTTCCATCTTGTACTAGAAATGATTCCCTCCTTAAATGAAATTATGTTTTGGCTGTGCCAATGTAAACAAATTAATGCATCGGGTCAACAATTAACATAAGAAACTGGAGTCAAAATATGTTAGATCGAGAAAGAACACTAAAGGCAGAAAATATGCAATGATTCTCCTTGCCTTTACCAGCTGCTTTTTAATAATATCATGCTCCTCTATACCTATCCTCACTCAACGCTAAGGAAACAGTGTAGTACTGTGGAGCAATGGCATTTGCCTATCCCTTTTCCACTGCTGCATCCAACATTGGGTCTCAGATGATCTTGATGTAGATATTGGATATACTTCCATGTCTGGACATTAGACTATCTGTAGAACAGACAATTTGTCATGGAGAGCACATATTTTATGGGCCCACCAAGGAGTAACTACATCTACTTGAGCAATGAAAAATTTTACATACCCATGGAAATATGAAATAAACTCTATATTTTTTCTTTCCAGCGAAATAATAAATGTATGAACATTTTGTATGGTTTTGAGAGAAGTGGCTATGGTACTATCAAAAGTTAATTACTTACAGCAGTTATAGCCTATTCAACAAATCAATCCGTGGCACTGATTTCCCTTTGCATAGCACTTTTGTACAATAACATTTTACTTGAACGCTGAGTGGGAGACCCTCGGAAGGAAGTGCATACTTTGTTTCCCCAAAAAAGGTTTCCACACAAAAGGTTATGACTTCCACCCTATGACAAACGCCTTGCTTGAACAATCAAAATATTATTATTATCAATTTTTAATCCATAATTATTTGTACTTATCAGCCCCTGAATTTTTATGATTCAAGAGTTATATTTTTTTCAAGGGTTTCATTGTTTCAGTGAGGCCTTAATTTCTTTTTGTG